>NW_028261383.1:1302062-1454562 GCF_051295495.1 Thamnophis sirtalis
GATGGGCTCCAAATCCAATGGCGATGTCCGTTTTCCTCTGCGAATTCATGGAGAGCTAACCCTAACCCTAAGTGGAATTTTCCCCAATGGCATTCCCCATGTATTTTACTAGGAAATATACATAAGTCTGGTTAAAAAGTCGTGATCCCTCCTAACCATACTGATGGGCTCCAAATCCAATGGTGATGTCCGTTTTGCTCTGCGAATTCATCGAGAGCTAACCCTAACCCTAAGTGGAATTTTCCCCAATGGCATTTCTCCATGTATTTTACTAGGCAATATAGATAAGTCTGGTTAAAAAGTCGTGCTCCCTCCTAACCATACTGATGGGCTCCAAATCCAATGGCAATGTCCGTTTTGCTCTGAGAATTCATGGAGAGCTAACCCTAACCCTAAGTGGAATTTTCCCCAATGGCATTCCCATGTATTTTACTAGGAAATATACATAAGTCTGGTTAAAAAGTCCTGCTCCCTCCTAACCATACTGATGGGCTCCAAATCCAATGGTGATGTCCGTTTTGCTCTGCGAATTCATCGAGAGCTAACCCTAACCCTAAGTGGAATTTTCCCCAATGGCATTTCCCCATGTATTTTACTAGGAAATATACATAAGTCTGGTTAAAAAGTCGTGCTCCCTCCTAACCATACTGATGGGCTCCAAATCCAATGGCGATGTCCGTTTTGCTCTGCGAATTCATGGAGAGCTAACCCTAACCCTAAGTGGAATTTTCCCCAATGGCATTCCCCATGTATTTTACTAGGAAATATACATAAGTCTGGTTAAAAAGTCGTGATCCCTCCTAACCATACTGAGGGCTCCAAATCCAATGGTGATGTCCGTTTTGCTCTGCGAATTCATCGAGAGCTAACCCTAACCCTAAGTGGAATTTTCCCCAATGGCATTTCCCCATGTATTTTACTAGGAAATATACAATTTCTGGTTAAAAAGTCATGCTCCCTCCTAACCATACTGATGGGCTCCAAATCCAATGGCGATGTCGGTTTTGCTCTGCGAATTCATGGAGAGCTAACCCTAACCCTAAGTGGAATTTTCCCCAATGGCATTCCCCATGTATTTTACTAGGAAATATACATAAGTCTGGTTAAAAAGTCGTGCTCCCTCCTAACCATACTGATGGGCTCCAAATCCAATGGCGATGTCCGTTTTGCTCTGCGAATTCATGGAGAGCTAACCCTAACCCTAAGTGGAATTTTCCCCAATGGCATTCCCCATGTATTTTACTAGGAAATATACATAAGTCTGGTTAAAAAGTCGTGATCCCTCCTAACCATACTGATGGGCTCCAAATCCAATGGCGATGTCCGTTTTGCTCTGCGAATTCATTGAGAGCTAACCCTAACCCTAAGTGGAATTTTCCCCAAAGGCATTCCCCATGTATTTTACCAGGAAATATACATAAGTCTGGTTAAAAAGTCGTGCTCCCTCCTAACCATACTGATGGGCTCCAAATCCAATGGCGATGTCCGTTTTGCTCTGCGAATTCATGGAGAGCTAACCCTAACCCTAAGTGGAATTTTCCCCAATGGCATTCCCCATGTATTTTACTAGGAAATATACATAAGTCTGGTTAAAAAGTCATGCTCCCTCCTAACCATACTGATGGGCTCCAAATCCAATGGCGATGTCCGTTTTGCTCTGCGAATTCATGGAGAGCTAACCCTAACCCTAAGTGGAATTTTCCCCAATGGCATTCCCCATGTATTTTACTAGGAAATATACATAAGTCTGGTTAAAAAGTCGTGCTCCCTCCTAACCATACTGATGGGCTCCAAATCCAATGGCGATGTCGGTTTTGCTCTGCGAATTCATGGAGAGCTAACCCTAACCCTAAGTGGAATTTCCCCAATGGCATTCCCATGTATTTTACTAGGAAATATACATAAGTCTGGTTAAAAAGTCGTGATCCCTCCTAACCATACTGATGGGCTCCAAATCCAATGGCGATGTCCGTTTTGCTCTGCGAATTCATTGAGAGCTAACCCTAACCCTAAGTGGAATTTTCCCCAAAGGCATTCCCATGTATTTTACTAGGAAATATACATAAGTCTGGTTAAAAAGTCGTGCTCCCTCCTAACCATACTGATGGGCTCCAAATCCAATGGCGATGTCCGTTTTGCTCTGCGAATTCATGGAGAGCTAACCCTAACCCTAAGGGGAATTTTCCCCAATGGCATTCCCCATGTATTTTACTAGGAAACATTAGATAAGACTGGTTAAAAAGTCATTCTCCCTCCTAACCATACTGATGGGCTCCAAATCCAACGGCGATGTCCGTTTTGCTCTGCGAATTCATGGAGAGCTAACCCTAACCCTAAGTGGAATTTTCCCCAATGGCATTTCCCCATGTATTTTACTAGGAAATATACATAAGTCTGGTTAAAAAGTCGTGCTCCCTCCTAACCATACTGATGGGCTCCAATCCAATGGCGATGTCCGTTTTGCTCTGCGAATTCATGGAGAGCTAACCCTAACCCTAAGTGGAATTTTCCCCAATGGCATTCCCCATGTATTTTACTAGGAAATATACATAAGTCTGTTAAAAAGTCATGCTCCCTCCTAACCATACTGATGGGCTCCAAATCCAATGGCGATGTCCGTTTTGCTCTGCGAATTCATGGAGAGCTAACCCTAACCCTAAGTGGAATTTTCCCCAATGCATTCCCCATGTATTTTACTAGGAAATATACATAAGTCTGGTTAAAAAGTCGTGCTCCCTCCTAACCATACTGATGGGCTCCAAATCCAATGGCGATGTCGGTTTTGCTCTGCGAATTCATGGAGAGCTAACCCTAACCCTAAGTGGAATTTTCCCCAATGGCATTCCCATGTATTTTACTAGGAAATATACATAAGTCTGGTTAAAAAGTCGTGATCCTCCTAACCATACTGATGGGCTCCAAATCCAATGGTAATGTCCGTTTTGCTCTGCGAATTCATCGAGAGCTAACCCTAACCCTAAGTGGAATTTATCCCCAAATGGCATCTTCCCCATGTATTTTACTAGGAAATAATATAAGTCTGGTTAAAAAGTCGTGCTCCCTCCTAACCATACTGATGGGCTCCAAATCCAATGGCGATGTCCGTTTTGCTCTGCGAATTCATCGAGAGCTAACCCTAACCCTAAGTGGAATTTTCCCCAATGGCATTCCCCATGTATTTTACTAGGAAATATACATAAGTCTGGTTAAAAGTCGTGATCCCTCCTAACCATACTGATGGGCTCCAAATCCAATGGCGATGTCCGTTTTGCTCTGCGAATTCATTGAGAGCTAACCCTAACCCTAAGTGGAATTTTCCCCAAAGGCATTCCCCATGTATTTTACCAGGAAATATACATAAGTCTGGTTAAAAAGTCGTGCTCCCTCCTAACCATACTGATGGGCTCCAAATCCAATGGCGATGTCCGTTTTGCTCTGCGAATTCATGGAGAGCTAAACCCTAACCCTAAGTGGAATTTTCCCCAATGGCATTCCCCATGTATTTTACCAGGAAATATACATAAGTCTGGTTAAAAAGTCGTGCTCCCTCCTAACCATACTGATGGGCTCCAAATCCAATGGCGATGTCCGTTTTGCTCTGCGAATCATGGAGAGCTACCCTAACCCTAAGTGGAATTTTCCCAATGGCATTCCCATGTATTTTACCAGGAAATATACATAAGTCTGGTTAAAAAGTCGTGCTCCCTCCTAACCATACTGATGGGCTCCAAATCCAATGGCGATGTCCGTTTTGCTCTGCGAATTCATGAGAGCTAACCCTAACCCTAAGTGGAATTTTCCCCAATGGCATTCCCATGTATTTTACTAGGAAAATACATAAGTCTGGTTAAATATCGATGTAAGTCTGGTTAAAAAGTCGTGATCCCTCCTAACCATACTGATGGGCTCCAAATCCAATGGCGATGTCCGTTTTGCTCTGCGAATTCATGGAGAGCTAACCCTAACCCTAAGTGGAATTTTCCCCAATGGCATTCCCCATGTATTTTACTAGGAAATATACATAAGTCTGGTTAAAAAGTCGTGCTCCCTCCTAACCATACTGATGGGCTCCAAATCCAATGGCGATGTCGGTTTTGCTCTGCGAATTCATGGAGAGCTAACCCTAACCCTAAGTGGAATTTTCCCCAATGGCATTCCCCATGTATTTTACTAGGAAATATACATAAGTCTGGTTAAAAAGTCGTGATCCCTCCTAACCATACTGATGGGCTCCAAATCCAATGGTGATGTCCGTTTTGCTCTGCGAATTCATCGAGAGCTAACCCTAACCCTAAGTGGAATTTTCCCCAATGGCATTTCCCCATGTATTTTACTAGGAAATATAGATAAGTCTGGTTAAAAAGTCGTGCTCCCTCCTAACCATACTCATGGGCTCCAAATCCAATGGCGATGTCCGTTTTGCTCTGCGAATTCATCGAGAGCTAACCCTAACCCTAAGTGGAATTTTCCCCAATGGCATTCCCCATGTATTTTACTAGGAAATATACATAAGTCTGGTTAAAAAGTCGTGATCCCTCCTAACCATACTGATGGGCTCCAAATCCAATGGCGATGTCCGTTTTGCTCTGCGAATTCATTGAGAGCTAACCCTAACCCTAAGTGGAATTTTCCCCAAAGGCATTCCCCATGTATTTTACCAGGAAATATACATAAGTCTGGTTAAAAAGTCGTGCTCCCTCCTAACCATACTGATGGGCTCCACATCCAATGGCGATGTCCGTTTTGCTCTGCGAATTCATGGAGAGCTAACCCTAACTCTAAGTGGAATTTTCCCCAATGGCATTCCCCATGTATTTTACCAGGAAATATACATAAGTCTGGTTAAAAAGTCGTGCTCCCTCCTAACCATACTGATGGGCTCCAAATCCAATGGCGATGTCCGTTTTGCTCTGCGAATTCATGGAGAGCTAACCCTAACCCTAAGTGGAATTTTCCCCAATGGCATTCCCCATGTATTTTACCAGGAAATATACATAAGTCTGGTTAAAAAGTCGTGCTCCCTCCTAACCATACTGATGGGCTCCAAATCCAATGGCGATGTCCGTTTTGCTCTGCGAATTCATGGAGAGCTAACCCTAACCCTAAGTGGAATTTTCCCCAATGGCATTCCCCATGTATTTTACTAGGAAATATACATAAGTCTGGTTAAAAAGTCGTGATCCCTCCTAACCATACTGATGGGCTCCAAATCCAATGGCGGTGTCCGTTTTGCTCTGCGAATTCATTGAGAGCTAACCCTAACCCTAAGTGGAATTTTCCCCAAAGGCATTCCCCATGTATTTTACTAGGAAATATACATAAGTCTGGTTAAAAAGTCGTGCTCCCTCCTAACCATACTGATGGGCTCCAAATCCAATGGCGATGTCCGTTTTGCTCTGCGAATTCATGGAGAGCTAACCCTAACCCTAAGGGGAATTTTCCCCAATGGCATTCCCCATGTATTTTACTAGGAAACATAGATAAGACTGGTTAAAAAGTCATTCTCCCTCCTAACCATACTGATGGGCTCCAAATCCAACGGCGATGTCCGTTTTGCTCTGCGAATTCATGGAGAGCTAACCCTAACCCTAAGTGGAATTTTCCCCAATGGCATTCCCCATGTATTTTACTAGGAAATATACATAAGTCTGGTTAAAAAGTCGTGCTCCCTGCTAACCATACTGATGGGCTCCAAATCCAATGGCGATGTCCGTTTTGCTCTGCGAATTCATGGAGAGCTAACCCTAACCCTAAGTGGAATTTTCCCCAATGGCATTCCCCATGTATTTTACTAGGAAATATACATAAGTCTGGTTAAAAAGTCATGCTCCCTCCTAACCATACTGATGGGCTCCAAATCCAATGGCGATGTCCGTTTTGCTCTGCGAATTCATGGAGAGCTAACCCTAACCCTAAGTGGAATTTTCCCCAATGGCATTCCCCATGTATTTTACTAGGAAATATACATAAGTCTGGTTAAAAAGTCGTGCTCCCTCCTAACCATACTGATGGGCTCCAAATCCAATGGCGATCTCGGTTTTGCTCTGCGAATTCATGGAGAGCTAACCCTAACCCCAAGTGGAATTTTCCCCAATGGCATTCCCCATGTATTTTACTAGGAAACATACATAAGTCTGGTTAAAAAGTCGTGCTCCCTCCTAACCATACTGATGGGCTCCAAATCCAATGGCGATGTCCGTTTTGCTCTGCGAATTCATGGAGAGCTAACCCTAACCCTAAGTGGAATTTTCCCCAATGGCATTCCCCATGTATTTTACTAGGAAATATACATAAGACTGGTTAAAAAGTCATTCTCCCTCCTAACCATACTGATGGGCTCCAAATCCAACGGCGATGTCCGTTTTGCTCTGCGAATTCATGGAGAGCTAACCCTAACCCTAAATGGAATTTTCCCCAATGGCATTCCCCATGTATTTTACTAGGAAATATACATAAGTCTGGTTAAAAAGTCGTGCTCCCTCCTAACCATACTGTTGGGCTCCAAATCCAACGGCGATGTCCGTTTTGCTCTGCGAATTCATGGAGAGCTAACCCTAACCCTAAGTGGAATTTTCCCCAATGGCATTCCCCATGTATTTTACTAGGAAATATACATAAGTCTGGTTAAAAAGTCGTGCTCCCTCCTAACCATACTCATGGGCTCCAAATCCAATGGCGATGTCCGTTTTGCTCTGCGAATTCATCGAGAGCTAACCCTAACCCTAAGTGGAATTTTCCCCAAAGGCATTCCCCATGTATTTTACTAGGAAATATACATAAGTCTGGATAAAAAGTCATGCTCCCTCCTAACCATACTGATGGGCTCCAAATCCAATGGCGATGTCCGTTTTGCTCTGCGAATTCATGGAGAGCTAACCCTAACCCTAAGTGGAATTTTCCCCAATGGCATTCCCCATGTATTTTACTAGGAAATATACATAAGTCTGGTTAAAAAGTCGTGCTCCCTCCTAACCATACTGATGGGCTCCAAATCCAATGGCGATGTCCGTTTTGCTCTGCGAATTCATGGAGAGCTAACCCTAACCCTAAGTGGAATTTTCCCCAATGGCATTCCCCATGTATTTTACTAGGAAATATACATAAGTCTGGTTAAAAAGTCATGCTCCCTCCTAACCATACTGATGGGCTCCAAATCCAATGGCGATGTCCGTTTTGCTCTGCGAATTCATGGAGAGCTAACCCTAACCCTAAGTGGAATTTTCCCCAATGGCATTCCCCAGGTATTTCACTAGGAAACATACATAAGTCTGGATAAAACGTCGTTCTCCCTCCTAACCATACTGATGGGCTCCAAATCCAATGGCGATGGCCGTTTTGCTCTTCGAATTCATTGAGAGCTAACCCTAACCCTAAGTGGAATTTTCCCCAATGGCATTCCCCTTGTATTTTACCAGGAAATATACATAAGTCTGGTTAAAAAGTCATGCTCCCTCCTAACCATACTGATGGGCTCCAAATCCAATGGCGATGTCCGTTTTGCTCTGCGAATTCATGGACAGCTAACCCTAACCCTAAGTGGAATTTTCCCCAATGGCATTCCCCATGTATTTTACTAGGAAACATACATAAGTCTGGTTAAAAAGTCGTGCTCCGTCCTAACCATACTGATGGGCTCCAAATCCAAAGGCGATGTCCGTTTTGCTCTGCGAATTCATCGAGAGCTAACCCTAACCCTAAGTGGAATTTTCCCCAATGGCATTCCCCATGTATTTTACTAGGAAATATACATAAGACTGGTTAAAAAGTCATTCTCCCTCCTAACCATACTGATGGGCTCCAAATCCAACGGCGATGTCCGTTTTGCTCTGCGAATTCATGGAGAGCTAACCCTAACCGTAAGTGGAATTTTCCCCAATGGCATTCCCCATGTATTTTACTAGGAAATATACATAAGTCTGGTTAAAAAGTCATGCTCCCTCCTAACCATACTGATGGGCTCCAAATCCAATGGCAATGTCCGTTTTGCTCTGCGAATTCATGGAGAGCTAACCCTAACCCTAAGTGGAATTTTCCCCAATGGCATTCCCCATGTATTTTATTAGGAAATATACATAAGTCTGGTTAAAAAGTCGTGCTCCCTCCTAACCATACTGATGGGCTCCAAATCCAATGGCGATGTCCGTTTTGCTCTGCGAATTCATTGAGAGCTAACCCTAACCCTAAGTGGAATTTTCCCCAATGGCTTTTCCCCATGTATTTTACTAGGAAATATACATAAGTCTGGATAAAAAGTCATGCTCCCTCCTAACCATACTGATGGGCTCCAAATCCAATGGCGATGTCCGTTTTGCTCTGCGAAATTATTGAGAGCTAACCCTAACCCTAAGTGGAATTTTCCCCACTGGCTTTTCCCCATGTATTTTACTAGGAAATATACATAAGTCTGGAAAAAAAGTCATGCTCCCTCCTAACCATACTGATGGGCTCCAAATCCAATGGCGATGTCCGTTTTGCTCTGCGAATTCATTGAGAGCTAACCCTAACCCTAAGTGGAATTTTCCCCAATGGCTTTTCCCCATGTATTTTACTAGGAAATATACATAAGTCTGGATAAAAAGTCATGCTCCCTCCTAACCATACTGATGGGCTCCAAATCCAATGGCGATGTCCGTTTTGCTCTGCGAATTCATTGAGAGCTAACCCTAACCCTAAGTGGAATTTTCCCCAATGGCTTTTCCCTTGTATTTTACTAGGAAATATACATAAGTATAATTAAAAAGTCATGCTCCCTCCTAACCATACTGATGGGCTCCAAATCCAATGGCGATGTCGGTTTTGCTCTGCGAATTCATGGAGAGCTAACCCTAACCCTAAGTGGAATTTTCCCCAATGGCATTCCCCATGTATTTTACTAGGAAATATACATAAGTCTGGTTAAAAAGTCGTGCTCCCTCCTAACCATACTGATGGGCTCCAAATCCAATGGCGATGTCCGTTTTGCTCTGCGAATTCATGGAGAGCTAACCCTAACCCTAAGTGGAATTTTCCCCAATGGCATTCCCCATGTATTTTACTAGGAAATATACATAAGTCTGGTTAAAAAGTCGTGCTCCCTCCTAACCATACTGATAGGCTCCAAATCCAATGGCGATGTCCGTTTTGCTCTGCGAATTCATCGAGAGCTAACCCTAACCCTAAGTGGAATTTTCCCCAAAGGCATTCCCCATGTATTTTATTAGGAAATATACATAAGTCTGGATAAAAAGTCATGCTCTCTGCTAACCATACTGATGGGCTCCAAATCCAATGCGATGTCCGTTTTGCTCTGCGAATTCATGGAGAGCTAACCCTAACCCTAAGTGGAATTTTCCCCAATGGCATTCCCCATGTATTTTACTAGGAAACATACATAAGTCTGGTTAAAAAGTCATTCTCCCTCCTAACCATACTGATGGGCTCCAAATCCAATGGCGATGTTCGTTTTGCTCTGCGAATTCATGGAGAGCTAACGCTAACCCTAAGTGGAAATTTCCCCAAAGGCATTCCCCATGTATTTTACGAGGAAATATACATAAGTCTGGTTAAAAAGTCATGCTGCCTCCTAACCATACTGATGGGCTCCAAATCCAATGGCGATGTCCGTTTTGCTCTGCGAATTCATGGAGAGCTAACCCTAACCCTAAGTGGAATTTTCCACAATGGCATTCCCCATGTATTTTACTAGGAAATATACATAAGTCTGGTTAAAAAGTCGTGCTCCCTCCTAACCATACTGATGGGCTCCAAATCCAATGGCGATGTCCGTTTTCCTCTGCGAATTCATGGAGAGCTGACCCTAACCCTAAGTGGAATTTTCCCCAATGGCATTCCCCATGTATTTTACTAGGAAATATACATAAGTCTTGTTAAAAAGTCGTGCTCCCTCCTAACCATACTGATGGGCTCCAAATCCAATGGCGATGTCCGTTTTGCTCTGCGAATTCATGGAGAGCTAACCCTAACCCTAAGTGGAATTTTCCCCAATGGCATTCCCCATGTATTTTACTAGGAAACATACATAAGTCTGGTTAAAAAGTCGTGCTCCCTCCTAACCATACTGATGGGCTCCAAATCCAATGGCGATGTCCGTTTTGCTCTGCGAATTCATGGAAAGCTAACCCTAACCCTAAGTGGAATTTTCCCCAATGGCATTTCCCCATGTATTTTACTAGGAAATATACATAAGTCTGGTTAAAAAGTCGTGATCCCTCCTAACCATACTGATGGGCTCCAAATCCAATGGCGATGTCCGTTTTGCTCTGCGAATTCATGGAGAGCTAACCCTAACCCTAAGTGGAATTTTCCCCAATGGCATTCCCCATGTATTTTACTAGGAAATATACATAAGTCTGGTTAAAAAGTCGTGCTCCCTCCTAACCATACTGATGGGCTCCAAATCCAATGGCGATGTCCGTTTTTCTCTGCGAATTCATTGAGAGCTAACCCTAACCCTAAGTGGAATTTTCCCCAATGGCATTCCCCATGTATTTTACTAGGAAACATACATAACTCTGGTTAAAAAGTCATTTTCCCTCCTAACCATACTGATGGGCTCCAAATCCAATGGCGATGTCCGTTTTGCTCTGCGAATTCATGGAGAGCTAACCCTAACCCTAAGTGGAAATTTCCCCAAAGGCATTCCCCATGTATTTTACGAGGAAATATACATAAGTCTGGTTAAAAAGTCATGCTGCCTCCTAACCATACTGATGGGCTCCAAATCCAATGGCGATGTCCGTTTTGCTCTGCGAATTCATGGAGAGCTAACCCTAACCCTAAGTGGAATTTTCCACAATGGCATTCCCCATGTATTTTACTAGGAAACATACATAAGTCTGGTTAAAAAGTCATGCTCCCTCCTAACCATACTGATGGGCTCCAAATCCAATGGCGATGTCCGTTTTCCTCTGCGAATTCATGGAGAGCTAACCCTAACCCTAAGTGGAATTTTCCCCAATGGCATTCCCCATGTATTTTACTAGGAAATATACATAAGTCTGGTTAAAAAGTCATGCTCCCTCCTAACCATACTGATGGGCTCCAAATCCAATGGCGATGTCCGTTTTCCTCTGCGAATTCATGGAGAGCTGACCCTAACCCTAAGTGGAATTTTCCCCAATGGCATTCCCCATGTATTTTACTAGGAAATATACATAAGTCTTGTTAAAAAGTCGTGCTCCCTCCTAACCATACTGATGGGCTCCAAATCCAATGGCGATGTCCGTTTTGCTCTGCGAATTCATGGAGAGCTAACCCTAACCCTAAGTGGAATTTTCCCCAATGGCATTCCCCATGTATTTTACTAGGAAACATACATAAGTCTGGTTAAAAAGTCGTGCTCCCTCCTAACCATACTGATGGGCTCCAAATCCAATGGCGATGTCCGTTTTGCTCTGCGAATTCATGGAGAGCTAACCCTAACCCTAAGTGGAATTTTCCCCAATGGCATTTCCCCATGTATTTTACTAGGAAATATACATAAGTCTGGTTAAAAAGTCGTGCTCCCTCCTAACCATACTGATGGGCTCCAAATCCAATGGCGATGTCCGTTTTGCTCTGCGAATTCATGGAGAGCTAACCCTAACCCTAAGTGGAATTTTCCCCAATGGCATTTCCCCATGTATTTTACTAGGAAATATACATAAGTCTGGTTAAAAAGTCGTGATCCCTCCTAACCATACTGATGGGCTCCAAATCCAATGGCGATGTCCGTTTTGCTCTGCGAATTCATGGAGAGCTAACCCTAACCCTAAGTGGAATTTTCCCCAATGGCATTCCCCATGTATTTTACTAGGAAATATACATAAGTCTGGTTAAAAAGTCGTGCTCCCTCCTAACCATACTGATGGGCTCCAAATCCAATGGCGATGTCCGTTTTTCTCTGCGAATTCATTGAGAGCTAACCCTAACCCTAAGTGGAATTTTCCCCAATGGCATTCCCCATGTATTTTACTAGGAAACATACATAAGTCTGGTTAAAAAGTCATTCTCCCTCCTAACCATACTGATGGGCTCCAAATCCAATGGCGATGTCCGTTTTGCTCTGCGAATTCATGGAGAGCTAACCCTAACCCTAAGTGGAATTTTCCCCAAAGGCATTCCCCATGTATTTTACGAGGAAATATACATAAGTCTGGTTAAAAAGTCATGCTCCCTCCTAACCATACGGATGGGCTCCAAATCCAATGGCGATGTCCGTTTTGCTCTGCGAATTCATGGAGAGCTAACCCTAACCCTAAGTGGAAATTTCCCCAAAGGCATTCCCCATGTATTTTACGAGGAAATATACATAAGTCTGGTTAAAAAAGTCATGCTGCCTCCTAACCATACTGATGGGCTCCAAATCCAATGGCGATGTCCGTTTTGCTCTGCGAATTCATGGAGAGCTAACCCTAACCCTAAGTGGAATTTTCCACAATGGCATTCCCCATGTATTTTACTAGGAAACATACATAAGTCTGGTTAAAAAGTCATGCTCCCTCCTAACCATACTGATGGGCTCCAAATCCAATGGCGATGTCCGTTTTCCTCTGCGAATTCATGGAGAGCTAACCCTAACCCTAAGTGGAATTTTCCCCAATGGCATTCCCCATGTATTTTACTAGGAAATATACATAAGTCTGGTTAAAAAGTCGTGCTCCCTCCTAACCATACTGATGGGCTCCAAATCCAATGGCGATGTCCGTTTTCCTCTGCGAATTCATGGAGAGCTGACCCTAACCCTAAGTGGAATTTTCCCCAATGGCATTCCCCATGTATTTTACTAGGAAATATACATAAGTCTTGTTAAAAAGTCGTGCTCCCTCCTAACCATACTGATGGGCTCCAAATCCAATGGCGATGTCCGTTTTGCTCTGCGAATTCATGGAGAGCTAACCCTAACCCTAAGTGGAATTTTCCCCAATGGCATTCCCCATGTATTTTACTCGGAAACATACATAAGTCTGGTTAAAAAGTCGTGCTCCCTCCTAACCATACTGATGGGCTCCAAATCCAATGGCGATGTCCGTTTTGCTCTGCGAATTCATGGAGAGCTAACCCTAACCCTAAGTGGAATTTTCCCCAATGGCATTTCCCCATGTATTTTACTAGGAAATATACATAAGTCTGGTTAAAAAGTCGTGATCCCTCCTAACCACACTGATGGGCTCCAAATCCAATGGCGATGTCCGTTTTGCTCTGCGAATTCATGGAGAGCTAACCCTAACCCTAAGTGGAATTTTCCCCAATGGCATTCCCCATGTATTTTACTAGGAAATATACATAAGTCTGGTTAAAAAGTCGTGCTCCCTCCTAACCATACTGATGGGCTCCAAATCCAATGGCGATGTCCTTTTTTCTCTGCGAATTCATTGAGAGCTAACCCTAACCCTAAGTGGAATTTTCCCCAATGGCATTCCCCATGTATTTTACTAGGAAACATACATAAGTCTGGTTAAAAAGTCATTCTCCCTCCTAACCATACTGATGGGCTCCAAATCCAATGGCGATGTCCGTTTTGCTCTGCGAATTCATGGAGAGCTAACCCTAACCCTAAGTGGAATTTTCCCCAAAGGCATTCCCCATGTATTTTACGAGGAAATATACATAAGTCTGGTTAAAAAGTCATGCTCCCTCCTAACCATACTGATGGGCTCCAAATCCAATGGCGATGTCCGTTTTGCTCTGCGAATTCATGGAGAGCTAACCCTAACCCTAAGTGGAATTTTCCACAATGGCATTCCCCATGTATTTTACTAGGAAACATACATAAGTCTGGTTAAAAAGTCATGCTCCCTCCTAACCATACTGATGGGCTCCAAATCCAATGGCGATGTCCGTTTTCCTCTGCGAATTCATGGAGAGCTAACCCTAACCCTAAGTGGAATTTTCCCCAATGGCATTCCCCATGTATTTTACTAGGAAATATACATAAGTCTGGTTAAAAAGTCGTGCTCCCTCCTAACCATACTGATGGGCTCCAAATCCAATGGCGATGTCCGTTTTCCTCTGCGAATTCATGGAGAGCTGACCCTAACCCTAAGGGGAATTTTCCCCAATGGCATTCCCCATGTATTTTACTAGGAAACATACATAAGTCTGGTTAAAAAGTCGTGCTCCCTCCTAACCATACTGATGGGCTCCAAATCCAATGGCGATGTCCGTTTTGCTCTGCGAATTCATGGAGAGCTAACCCTAACCCTAAGTGGAATTTTCCCCAATGGCATTTCCCCATGTATTTTACTAGGAAATGTACATAAGTCTGGTTAAAAAGTCGTGATCCCTCCTAACCATACTGATGGGCTCCAAATCCAATGGCGATATCCGTTTTGCTCTGCGAATTCATGGAGAGCTAACCCTAACCCTAAGTGGAATTTTCCCCAATAGCATTCCCCACGTATTTCACTAGGAAACATACATAAGTCTGGATAAAAAGTCGTTCTCCGTCCTAACCATACTGATGGGCTCCAAATCCAATGGCGATGTCCGTTTTGCTCTTCGAATTCATTGAGAGCTAACCCTAACCCTAAGTGGAATTTTCCCCAATGGCATTCCCCTTGTATTTTACTAGGAAATATACATAAGTATAATTAAAAAGTCATGCTCCCTCCTAACCATACTGATGGGCTCCAAATCCAATGGCGATGTCCGTTTTGCTCTGCGAATTCATCGAGAGCTAACCCTAACCCTAAGTGGATTTTTCCCGAAAGGCATTCCCCATTTATTTTACTAGGAAATATACATAAGTCTGGTTAAAAAGTCATGCTCCCTCCTAACCATATTGATGGGCTCCAAATCCAATGGCGATGTCCGTTTTGCTCTGCGAATTCATGGAGAGCTAACCCTAACCCTAAGTGGAATTTTCCCCAATGGCATTCCCCATGTATTTTACTAGGAAATATACATAAGTCTGGTTAAAAAGTCGTGCTCCCTCCTAACCATACTGATGGGCTCCAAATCCAATGGCGATGTCCGTTTTGCTCTGCGAATTCATGGAGAGCTAACCCTAACCCTAAGGGGAATTTTCCCCAATGGCATTCCCCATGTATTTTACTAGGAAACATAGATAAGACTGGTTAAAAAGTCATTCTCCCTCCTAACCATACTGATGGGCTCCAAATCCAACGGCGATGTCCGTTTTGCTCTGCGAATTCATGGAGAGCTAACCCTAACCCTAAGTGGAATTTTCCCCAATGGCATTCCCCATGTATTTTACTAGGAAATATACATAAGTCTGGTTAAAAAGTCGTGCTCCCTCCTAACCATACTGATGGGCTCCAAATCAAATGGCGATGTCCGTTTTGCTCTGCGAATTCATGGAGAGCTAACCCTAACCCTAAGTGGAATTTTCCCCAATGGCATTCCCCATGTATTTTACTAGGAAATATACATAAGTCTGGTTAAAAAGTCGTGCTCCCTCCTAACCATACTGATGGGCTCCAAATCCAATGGCGATGTCCGTTTTGCTCTGCGAATTCATGGAGAGCTAACCCTAACCCTAAGTGGAATTTTCCCCAATGGCATTTCCCCATGTATTTTACTAGGAAATATACATAAGTGTGGTTAAAAAGTCGTGCTCCCTCCTAACCATACTGATGGGCTCCAAATCCAATGGCGATGTCCGTTTTGCTCTGCGAATTCATGGAGAGCTAACCCTAACCCTAAGTGGAATTTTCCCCAATGGCATTCCCCATGTATTTTACTAGGAAATATACATAAGTCTGGTTAAAAAGTCCTGCTCCCTCCTAACCATACTGATGGGCTCCAAATCCAATGGCGATGTCCGTTTTGCTCTGCGAATTCATGGAGAGCTAACCCTAACCCTAAGTGGAATTTTCCCCAATGGAATTTCCCCATGTATTTTACTAGGAAATATACATAAGTCTGGTTAAAAAGTCGTGCTCCCTCCTAACCATACTGATGGGCTCCAAATCCAATGGCGATGTCCGTTTTGCTCTGCGAATTCATGGAGAGCTAACCCTAACCCTAAGTGGAATTTTCCCCAATGGCATTCCCCATGTATTTTACTAGGAAACATACATAAGTCTGGTTAAAAAGTCGTGCTCCCTCCTAACCATACTGATGGGCACCAAATCCAATGGCGATGTCCGTTTTGCTCTGCAAATTCATGGAGAGCTAACCCTAACCCTAAGTGGAATTTTCCCCAATGGCATTCCCCATGTATTTTACTAGGAAATATACATAAGTCTGGTTAAAAAGTCATGCTCCCTCCTAACCATACTGATGGGGTCCAAATCCAATGGCGATGTCCGTTTTGCTCTGCGAATTCATGGAGAGCTAACCCTAACCCTAAGTGGAATTTTCCCCAATGGCATTCCCCATGTAATTAACAATGAAATATACATAAGTCTGGTTAAAAAGTTATGCTCCCTCCTAACCATACTGATGGGCTCCAAATCCAATGGCGATGTCGGTTTTGCTCTGCGAATTCATGGAGAGCTAACCCTAACCCTAAGTGGAATTTTCCCCAATGGCATTCCCCATGTATTTTACTAGGAAATATACATAAGTCTTGTTAAAAAGTCATGCTCCCTCCTAACCATACTGATGGGCTCCAAATCCAATGGCGATGTCCATTTTGCTCTGCGAATTCATGGAGAGCTAACCCTAACCCTAAGTGGAATTTTCCCCAATGGCATTCCCCATGTATTTTACTAGGAAATATACATAAGTCTGGTTAAAAAGTCGTGCTCCCTCCTAACCATACAGATGGGCTCCAAATCCAATGGCGATGTCGGTTTTGCTCTGCGAATTCATGGAGAGCTAACCCTAACCCTAAGTGGAATTTTCCCCAATGGCATTCCCCATGTATTTTACTAGGAAATATACATAAGTCTGGTTAAAAAGTCCTGCTCCCTCCTAACCATACTGATGGGCTCCAAATCCAATGGCGATGTCCGTTTTGCTCTGCGAATTCATGGAGAGCTAACCCTAACCCTAAGTGGAATTTTCCCCAATGGCATTTCCCCATGTATTTTACTAGGAAATATACATAAGTCTGGTTAAAAAGTCGTGATCCCTCCTAACCATACTGATGGGCTCCAAATCCAATGGCGATGTCCGTTTTGCTCTGCGAATTCATGGAGAGCTAACCCTAACCCTAAGTGGAATTTTCCCCAATGGCATTCCCCATGTATTTTACTAGGAAATATACATAAGTCTGGTTAAAAAGTCGTGCTCCCTCCTAACCATACTGATGGGCTCCAAATCCAATGGCGATGTCCGTTTTTCTCTGCGAATTCATTGAGAGCTAACCCTAACCCTAAGTGGAATTTTCCCCAATGGCATTCCCCATGTATTTTACTAGGAAACATACATAAGTCTGGTTAAAAAGTCATTCTCCCTCCTAACCATACTGATGGGCTCCAAATCCAATGGCGATGTCCGTTTTGCTCTGCGAATTCATGGAGAGCTAACCCTAACCCTAAGTGGAATTTTCCCCAAAGGCATTCCCCATGTATTTTACGAGGAAATATACATAAGTCTGGTTAAAAAGTCATGCTCCCTCCTAACCATACGGATGGGCTCCAAATCCAATGGCGATGTCCGTTTTGCTCTGCGAATTCATGGAGAGCTAACCCTAACCCTAAGTGGAAATTTCCCCAAAGGCATTCCCCATGTATTTTACGAGGAAATATACATAAGTCTGGTTAAAAAGTCATGCTGCCTCCTAACCATACTGATGGGCTCCAAATCCAATGGCGATGTCCGTTTTGCTCTGCGAATTCATGGAGAGCTAACCCTAACCCTAAGTGGAATTTTCCACAATGGCATTCCCCATGTATTTTACTAGGAAACATACATAAGTCTGGTTAAAAAGTCATGCTCCCTCCTAACCATACTGATGGGCTCCAAATCCAATGGCGATGTCCGTTTTCCTCTGCGAATTCATGGAGAGCTAACCCTAACCCTAAGTGGAATTTTCCCCAATGGCATTCCCCATGTATTTTACTAGGAAATATACATAAGTCTGGTTAAAAAGTCGTGCTCCCTCCTAACCATACTGATGGGCTCCAAATCCAATGGCGATGTCCGTTTTCCTCTGCGAATTCATGGAGAGCTGACCCTAACCCTAAGTGGAATTTTCCCAATGGCATTCCCCATGTATTTTACTAGGAAATATACATAAGTCTTGTTAAAAAGTCGTGCTCCCTCCTAACCATACTGATGGGCTCCAAATCCAATGGCGATGTCGGTTTTGCTATGCGAATTCATGGAGAGCTAACCCTAACCCTAAGTGGAATTTTCCCCAATGGCATTCCCCATGTATTTTACTAGGAAATATACATAAGTCTGGTTAAAAAGTCCTGCTCCCTCCTAACCATACTGATGGGCTCCAAATCCAATGGCGATGTCCGTTTTGCTCTGCGAATTCATGGAGAGCTAACCCTAACCCTAAGTGGAATTTTCCCCAATGGCATTTCCCCATGTATTTTACTAGGAAATATACATAAGTCTGGTTAAAAAGTCGTGATCCCTCCTAACCATACTGATGGGCTCCAAATCCAATGGCGATGTCCGTTTTGCTCTGCGAATTCATGGAGAGCTAACCCTAACCCTAAGTGGAATTTTCCCCAATGGCATTCCCCATGTATTTTACTAGGAAATATACATAAGTCTGGTTAAAAAGTCGTGCTCCCTCCTAACCATACTGATGGGCTCCAAATCCAATGGCGATGTCCGTTTTTCTCTGCGAATTCATTGAGAGCTAACCCTAACCCTAAGTGGAATTTTCCCCAATGGCATTCCCCATGTATTTTACTAGGAAACATACATAAGTCTGGTTAAAAAGTCATTCTCCCTCCTAACCATACTGATGGGCTCCAAATCCAATGGCGATGTCCGTTTTGCTCTGCAAATTCATGGAGAGCTAACCCTAACCCTAAGTGGAATTTTCCCCAAAGGCATTCCCCATGTATTTTACGAGGAAATATACATAAGTCTGGTTAAAAAGTCATGCTCCCTCCTAACCATACGGATGGGCTCCAAATCCAATGGCGATGTCCGTTTTGCTCTGCGAATTCATGGAGAGCTAACCCTAACCCTAAGTGGAAATTTCCCCAAAGGCATTCCCCATGTATTTTACGAGGAAATATACATAAGTCTGGTTAAAAAGTCATGCTGCCTCCTAACCATACTGATGGGCTCCAAATCCAATGGCGATGTCCGTTTTGCTCTGCGAATTCATGGAGAGCTAACCCTAACCCTAAGTGGAATTTTCCACAATGGCATTCCCCATGTATTTTACTAGGAAACATACATAAGTCTGGTTAAAAAGTCATGCTCCCTCCTAACCATACTGATGGGCTCCAAATCCAATGGCGATGTCCGTTTTCCTCTGCGAATTCATGGAGAGCTAACCCTAACCCTAAGTGGAATTTTCCCCAATGGCATTCCCCATGTATTTTACTAGGAAATATACATAAGTCTGGTTAAAAAGTCGTGCTCCCTCCTAACCATACTGATGGGCTCCAAATCCAATGGCGATGTCCGTTTTCCTCTGCGAATTCATGGAGAGCTAACCCTAACCCTAAGTGGAATTTTCCCCAATGGCATTCCCCATGTATTTTACTAGGAAATATACATAAGTCTTGTTAAAAAGTCGTGCTCCCTCCTAACCATACTGATGGGCTCCAAATCCAATGGCGATGTCCGTTTTGCTCTGCGAATTCATGGAGAGCTAACCCTAACCCTAAGTGGAATTTTCCCCAATGGCATTTCCCCATGTATTTTACTAGGAAATATACATAAGTCTGGTTAAAAAGTCGTGATCCCTCCTAACCATACTGATGGGCTCCAAATCCAATGGCGATGTCCGTTTTGCTCTGCGAATTCATGGAGAGCTAACCCTAACCCTAAGTGGAATTTTCCCCAATGGCATTCCCCATGTATTTTACTAGGAAATATACATAAGTCTGGTTAAAAAGTCGTGCTCCCTCCTAACCATACTGATGGGCTCCAAATCCAATGGCGATGTCCGTTTTCCTCTGCGAATTCATTGAGAGCTAACCCTAACCCTAAGTGGAATTTTCCCCAATGGCATTCCCCATGTATTTTACTAGGAAACATACATAAGTCTGGTTAAAAAGTCGTGCTCCCTCCTAACCATACTGATGGGCTCCAAATCCAATGGCGATGTCCGTTTTGCTCTGCGAATTCATGGAGAGCTAACCCTAACCCTAAGTGGAATTTTCCCCAATGGCATTTCCCCATGTATTTTACTAGGAAATGTACATAAGTCTGGTTAAAAAGTCGTGATCCCTCCTAACCATACTGATGGGCTCCAAATCCAATGGCGATGTCCGTTTTGCTCTGCGAATTCATGGAGAGCTAACCCTAACCCTAACTGGAATTTTCCCCAATAGCATTCCCCACGTATTTCACTAGGAAACATACATAAGTCTGGATAAAAAGTCGTTCTCCGTCCTAACCATACTGATGGGCTCCAAATCCAATGGCGATGTCCGTTTTGCTCTTCGAATTCATTGAGAGCTAACCCTAACCCTAAGTGGAATTTTCCCCAATGGCATTCCCCTTGTATTTTACTAGGAAATATACATAAGTATAATTAAAAAGTCATGCTCCCTCCTAACCATACTGATGGGCTCCAAATCCAATGGCGATGTCCGTTTTGCTCTGCGAATTCATCGAGAGCTAACCCTAACCCTAAGTGGATTTTTCCCGAAAGGCATTCCCCATTTATTTTACTAGGAAATATACATAAGTCTGGTTAAAAAGTCATGCTCCCTCCTAACCATATTGATGGGCTCCAAATCCAATGGCGATGTCCGTTTTGCTCTGCGAATTCATGGAGAGCTAACCCTAACCCTAAGTGGAATTTTCCCCAATGGCATTCCCCATGTATTTTACTAGGAAATATACATAAGTCTGGTTAAAAAGTCGTGCTCCCTCCTAACCATACTGATGGGCTCCAAATCCAATGGCGATGTCCGTTTTGCTCTGCGAATTCATGGAGAGCTAACCCTAACCCTAAGGGGAATTTTCCCCAATGGCATTCCCCATGTATTTTACTAGGAAACATAGATAAGACTGGTTAAAAAGTCATTCTCCCTCCTAACCATACTGATGGGCTCCAAATCCAACGGCGATGTCCGTTTTGCTCTGCGAATTCATGGAGAGCTAACCCTAACCCTAAGTGGAATTTTCCCCAATGGCATTCCCCATGTATTTTACTAGGAAATATACATAAGTCTGGTTAAAAAGTCGTGCTCCCTCCTAACCATACTGATGGGCTCCAAATCCAATGGCGATGTCCGTTTTCCTCTGCGAATTCATGGAGAGCTGACCCTAACCCTAAGTGGAATTTTCCCCAATGGCATTCCCCATGTATTTTACTAGGAAATATACATAAGTCTTGTTAAAAAGTCGTGCTCCCTCCTAACCATACTGATGGGCTCCAAATCCAATGGCGATGTCCGTTTTGCTCTGCGAATTCATGGAGAGCTAACCCTAACCCTAAGTGGAATTTTCCCCAATGGCATTCCCCATGTATTTTACTAGGAAACATACATAAGTCTGGTTAAAAAGTCGTGCTCCCTCCTAACCATACTGATGGGCTCCAAATCCAATGGCGATGTCCGTTTTGCTCTGCGAATTCATGGAGAGCTAACCCTAACCCTAAGTGGAATTTTCCCCAATGGCATTTCCCCATGTATTTTACTAGGAAATATACATAAGTCTGGTTAAAAAGTCGTGATCCCTCCTAACCATACTGATGGGCTCCAAATCCAATGGCGATGTCCGTTTTGCTCTGCGAATTCATGGAGAGCTAACCCTAACCCTAAGTGGAATTTTCCCCAATGGCATTCCCCATGTATTTTACTAGGAAATATACATAAGTCTGGTTAAAAAGTCGTGCTCCCTCCTAACCATACTGATGGGCTCCAAATCCAATGGCGATGTCCGTTTTTCTCTGCGAATTCATTGAGAGCTAACCCTAACCCTAAGTGGAATTTTCCCCAATGGCATTCCCCATGTATTTTACTAGGAAACATACATAAGTCTGGTTAAAAAGTCATTCTCCCTCCTAACCATACTGATGGGCTCCAAATCCAATGGCGATGTCCGTTTTGCTCTGCGAATTCATGGAGAGCTAACCCTAACCCTAAGTGGAATTTTCCCCAAAGGCATTCCCCATGTATTTTACGAGGAAATATACATAAGTCTGGTTAAAAAGTCATGCTCCCTCCTAACCATACTGATGGGCTCCAAATCCAATGGCGATGTCCGTTTTGCTCTGCGAATTCATGGAGAGCTAACCCTAACCCTAAGTGGAATTTTCCACAATGGCATTCCCCATGTATTTTACTAGGAAACATACATAAGTCTGGTTAAAAAGTCATGCTCCCTCCTAACCATACTGATGGGCTCCAAATCCAATGGCGATGTCCGTTTTCCTCTGCGAATTCATGGAGAGCTAACCCTAACCCTAAGTGGAATTTTCCCCAATGGCATTCCCCATGTATTTTACTAGGAAATATACATAAGTCTGGTTAAAAAGTCGTGCTCCCTCCTAACCATACTGATGGGCTCCAAATCCAATGGCGATGTCCGTTTTCCTCTGCGAATTCATGGAGAGCTGACCCTAACCCTAAGGGGAATTTTCCCCAATGGCATTCCCCATGTATTTTACTAGGAAACATACATAAGTCTGGTTAAAAAGTCGTGCTCCCTCCTAACCATACTGATGGGCTCCAAATCCAATGGCGATGTCCGTTTTGCTCTGCGAATTCATGGAGAGCTAACCCTAACCCTAAGTGGAATTTTCCCCAATGGCATTTCCCCATGTATTTTACTAGGAAATGTACATAAGTCTGGTTAAAAAGTCGTGATCCCTCCTAACCATACTGATGGGCTCCAAATCCAATGGCGATGTCCGTTTTGCTCTGCGAATTCATGGAGAGCTAACCCTAACCCTAAGTGGAATTTTCCCCAATAGCATTCCCCACGTATTTCACTAGGAAACATACATAAGTCTGGATAAAAAGTCGTTCTCCGTCCTAACCATACTGATGGGCTCCAAATCCAATGGCGATGTCCGTTTTGCTCTTCGAATTCATTGAGAGCTAACCCTAACCCTAAGTGGAATTTTCCCCAATGGCATTCCCCTTGTATTTTACTAGGAAATATACATAAGTATAATTAAAAAGTCATGCTCCCTCCTAACCATACTGATGAGCTCCAAATCCAATGGCGATGTCCGTTTTGCTCTGCGAATTCATCGAGAGCTAACCCTAACCCTAAGTGGATTTTTCCCGAAAGGCATTCCCCATTTATTTTACTAGGAAATATACATAAGTCTGGTTAAAAAGTCATGCTCCCTCCTAACCATATTGATGGGCTCCAAATCCAATGACGATGTCCGTTTTGCTCTGCGAATTCATGGAGAGCTAACCCTAACCCTAAGGGGAATTTTCCCCAATGGCATTCCCCATGTATTTTACTAGGAAACATAGATAAGACTGGTTAAAAAGTCATTCTCCCTCCTAACCATACTGATGGGCTCCAAATCCAACGGCGATGTCCGTTTTGCTCTGCGAATTCATGGAGAGCTAACCCTAACCCTAAGTGGAATTTTCCCCAATGGCATTCCCCATGTATTTTACTAGGAAATATACATAAGTCTGGTTAAAAAGTCGTGCTCCCTCCTAACCATACTGATGGGCTCCAAATCCAATGGCGATGTCCGTTTTGCTCTGCGAATTCATGGAGAGCTAACCCTAACCCTAAGTGGAATTTTCCCCAATGGCATTCCCCATGTATTTTACTAGGAAATATACATAAGTCTGGTTAAAAAGTCGTGCTCCCTCCTAACCATACTGATGGGCTCCAAATCCAATGGCGATGTCCGTTTTGCTCTGCGAATTCATGGAGAGCTAACCCTAACCCTAAGTGGAATTTTCCCCAATGGCATTTCCCCATGTATTTTACTAGGAAATATACATAAGTGTGGTTAAAAAGTCGTGCTCCCTCCTAACCATACTGATGGGCTCCAAATCCAATGGCGATGTCCGTTTTGCTCTGCGAATTCATGGAGAGCTAACCCTAACCCTAAGTGGAATTTTCCCCAATGGCATTCCCCATGTATTTTACTAGGAAATATACATAAGTCTGGTTAAAAAGTCCTGCTCCCTCCTAACCATACTGATGGGCTCCAAATCCAATGGCGATGTCCGTTTTGCTCTGCGAATTCATGGAGAGCTAACCCTAACCCTAAGTGGAATTTTCCCCAATGGAATTTCCCCATGTATTTTACTAGGAAATATACATAAGTCTGGTTAAAAAGTCGTGCTCCCTCCTAACCATACTGATGGGCTCCAAATCCAATGGCAATGTCCGTTTTGCTCTGCGAATTCATGGAGAGCTAACCCTAACCCTAAGTGGAATTTTCCCCAATGGCATTCCCCATGTATTTTACTAGGAAACATACATAAGTCTGGTTAAAAAGTCGTGCTCCCTCCTAACCATACTGATGGGCACCAAATCCAATGGCGATGTCCGTTTTGCTCTGCGAATTCATGGAGAGCTAACCCTAACCCTAAGTGGAATTTTCCCCAATGGCATTCCCCATGTATTTTACTAGGAAATATACATAAGTCTGGTTAAAAAGTCATGCTCCCTCCTAACCATACTGATGGGCTCCAAATCCAATGGCGATGTCCGTTTTGCTCTTCGAATTCATGGAGAGCTAACCCTAACCCTAAGTGGAATTTTCCCCAATGGCATTCCCCTTGTATTTTACTGGGAAATATACATAAGTATAATTAAAAAGTCATGCTCCCTCCTAACCATACTGATGGGCTCCAAATCCAATGGTGATGTCCGTTTTGCTCTGCGAATTCATGGACAGCTAACCCTAACCCTAAGTGGAATTTTCCCCAATGGCATTCCCCATGTATTTTACTAGGAAACATACATAAGTCTGGTTAAAAAGTCGTGCTCCCTCCTAACCATACTGATGGGCTCCAAATCCAATGGCGATGTCCGTTTTGCTCTGCGAATTCATCGAGAGCTAACCCTAACCCTAAGTGGAATTTTCCCCAAAGGCATTCCCCATGTA
Source organism: Thamnophis sirtalis (assembly GCF_051295495.1). Taxonomy (NCBI): domain Eukaryota; kingdom Metazoa; phylum Chordata; class Lepidosauria; order Squamata; family Natricidae; genus Thamnophis; species Thamnophis sirtalis. The sequence goes on from NW_028261383.1 coordinate 1,327,144, forward strand.
TTTTACTAGGAAATATACATAAGTCTGGTTAAAAAGTCATGCTCCCTCCTAACCATATTGATGGGCTCCAAATCCAATGGCGATGTCCGTTTTGCTCTGCGAATTCATGGAGAGCTAACCCTAACCCTAAGTGGAATTTTCCCCAATGGCATTCCCCATGTATTTTACTAGGAAATATACATAAGTCTGGTTAAAAAGTCGTGCTCCCTCCTAACCATACTGATGGGCTCCAAATCCAATGGCGATGTCCGTTTTGCTCTGAGAATTCATTGAGAGCTAACCCTAACCCTAAGTGGAATTTTCCCCAATGGAATTTCCCCATGTAATTAACTATGAAATATACATAAGTCTGGTTAAAATGTCATGCTCCCTCCTAACCATACTGATGGGCTCCAAATCCAATGGCGATGTCCGTTTTGCTCTGAGAATTCATTGAGAGCTAACCCTAACCCTAAGTGGAATTTTCCCCAATGGCATTTCCCCATGTATTTTACTAGGAAATATACATAAGTCTGGTTAAAAAGTCATGCTCCCTCCTAACCATACTGATGGGCTCCAAATCCAATGGCGATGTCAGTTTTGCTCTGCGAATTCATGGAGAGCTAACCCTAACTCTAAGTGGAATTTTCCCCAATGGCATTCCCCATGTATTTTACTAGGAAATATACATAAGTCTGGTTAAAAAGTCGTGCTCCCTCCTAACCATACTGATGGGCTCCAAATCCAATGGCGATGTCCGTTTTGCTCTTCGAATTCATTGAGAGCTAACCCTAACCCTAAGTGGAATTTTCCCCAATGGCATTCCCCTTGTATTTTACTGGGAAATATACATAAGTATAATTAAAAAGTCATGCTCCCTCCTAACCATACTGATGGGCTCCAAATCCAATGGTGATGTCCGTTTTGCTCTGCGAATTCATGGACAGCTAACCCTAACCCTAAGTGGAATTTTCCCCAATGGCATTCCCCATGTATTTTACTAGGAAACATACATAAGTCTGGTTAAAAAGTCGTGCTCCCTCCTAACCATACTGATGGGCTCCAAATCCAATGGCGATGTCCGTTTTGCTCTGCGAATTCATCGAGAGCTAACCCTAACCCTAAGTGGAATTTTCCCCAAAGGCATTCCCCATGTATTTTACTAGGAAATATACATAAGTCTGGTTAAAAAGTCATGCTCCCTCCTAACCATATTGATGGGCTCCAAATCCAATGGCGATGTCCGTTTTGCTCTGCGAATTCATGGAGAGCTAACCCTAACCCTAAGTGGAATTTTCCCCAATGGCATTCCCCATGTATTTTACTAGGAAATATACATAAGTCTGGTTAAAAAGTCGTGCTCCCTCCTAACCATACTGATGGGCTCCAAATCCAATGGCGATGTCCGTTTTGCTCTGAGAATTCATTGAGAGCTAACCCTAACCCTAAGTGGAATTTTCCCCAATGGAATTTCCCCATGTATTTTACTAGGAAATATACATAAGTCTGGTTAAAAAGTCGTGCTCCCTCCTAACCATACTGATGGGTGCCAAATCCAATGGCGATGTCGGTTTTGCTCTGCGAATTCATGGAGAGCTAACCCTAACCCTAAGTGGAATTTTCCCCAATGGCATTCCCCATGTAATTAACTATGAAATATACATAAGTCTGGTTAAAATGTCATGCTCCCTCCTAACCATACTGATGGGCTCCAAATCCAATGGCGATGTCCATTTTGCTCTGCGAATTCATGGAGAGCTAACCCTAACCCTAAGTGGAATTTTCCCCAATGGCATTCCCCATGTATTTTACTAGGAAATATACATAAGTCTGGTTAAAAAGTCGTGCTCCCTCCTAACCATACTGATGGGCTCCAAATCCAATGGCGATGTCCGTTTTGCTCTGAGAATTCATTGAGAGCTAACCCTAACCCTAAGTGGAATTTTCCCCAATGGCATTTCCCCATGTATTTTACTAGGAAATATACATAAGTCTGGTTACAAAGTCATGCTCCCTCCTAACCATACTGATGGGCTCCAAATCCAATGGCGATGTCGGTTTTGCTCTGCGAATTCATGGAGAGCTAACCCTAACTCTAAGTGGAATTTTCCCCAATGGCATTCCCCATGTATTTTACTAGGAAATATACATAAGTCTGGTTAAAAAGTCGTGCTCCCTCCTAACCATACTGATGGGCTCCAAATCCAATGGCGATGTCCGTTTTGCTCTTCGAATTCATTGAGAGCTAACCCTAACCCTAAGTGGAATTTTCCCCAATGGCATTCCCCTTGTATTTTACTGGGAAATATACATAAGTATAATTAAAAAGTCATGCTCCCTCCTAACCATACTGATGGGCTCCAAATCCAATGGTGATGTCCGTTTTGCTCTGCGAATTCATGGACAGCTAACCCTAACCCTAAGTGGAATTTTCCCCAATGGCATTCCCCATGTATTTTACTAGGAAACATACATAAGTCTGGTTAAAAAGTCGTGCTCCCTCCTAACCATACTGATGGGCTCCAAATCCAATGGCGATGTCCGTTTTGCTCTGCGAATTCATCGAGAGCTAACCCTAACCCTAAGTGGAATTTTCCCCAAAGGCATTCCCCATGTATTTTACTAGGAAATATACATAAGTCTGGTTAAAAAGTCGTGCTCCCTCCTAACCATACTGATGGGCTCCAAATCCAATGGCGATGTCCGTTTTGCTCTGAGAATTCATTGAGAGCTAACCCTAACCCTAAGTGGAATTTTCCCCAATGGCATTTCCCCATGTATTTTACTAGGAAATATACATAAGTCTGGTTAAAAAGTCATGCTCCCTCCTAACCATACTGATGGGCTCCAAATCCAATGGCGATGTCGGTTTTGCTCTGCGAATTCATGGAGAGCTAACCCTAACTCTAAGTGGAATTTTCCCCAATGGCATTCCCCATGTATTTTACTAGGAAATATACATAAGTCTGGTTAAAAAGTCGTGCTCCCTCCTAACCATACTGATGGGCTCCAAATCCAATGGCGATGTCCGTTTTGCTCTTCGAATTCATTGAGAGCTAACCCTAACCCTAAGTGGAATTTTCCCCAATGGCATTCCCCTTGTATTTTACTGGGAAATATACATAAGTATAATTAAAAAGTCATGCTCCCTCCTAACCATACTGATGGGCTCCAAATCCAATGGTGATGTCCGTTTTGCTCTGCGAATTCATGGACAGCTAACCCTAACCCTAAGTGGAATTTTCCCCAATGGCATTCCCCATGTATTTTACTAGGAAACATACATAAGTCTGGTTAAAAAGTCGTGCTCCCTCCTAACCATACTGATGGGCTCCAAATCCAATGGCGATGTCCGTTTTGCTCTGCGAATTCATCGAGAGCTAACCCTAACCCTAAGTGGAATTTTCCCCAAAGGCATTCCCCATGTATTTTACTAGGAAATATACATAAGTCTGGTTAAAAAGTCATGCTCCCTCCTAACCATATTGATGGGCTCCAAATCCAATGGCGATGTCCGTTTTGCTCTGCGAATTCATGGAGAGCTAACCCTAACCCTAAGTGGAATTTTCCCCAATGACATTCCCCATGTATTTTACTAGGAAATATACATAAGTCTGGTTAAAAAGTCGTGCTCCCTCCTAACCATACTGATGGGCTCCAAATCCAATGGCGATGTCCGTTTTGCTCTGCGACTTCATGGAGAGCTAACCCTAACCCTAAGTGGAATTTTCCCCAATGGCATTCCCCATGTATTTTACTAGGAAATATACATAAGTCTGGTTAAAAAGTCATGCTCCCTCCTAACCATACTGATGGGCTCCAAATCCAATGGTGATGTCCGTTTTGCTCTGCGAATTCATGGAGAGCTAACCCTAACCCTAAGTGGAATTTTCCCCAATGGCATTCCCCATGTATTTTACTAGGAAATATACATAAGTCTGGTTAAAAAGTCGTGCTCCCTCCTAACCATACTGATGGGCTCCAAATCCAATGGCGATGTCCGTTTTGCTCTGCGAATTCATGGAGAGCTAACCCTAACCCTAAGTGGAATTTTCCCCAATGGCATTTCCCCATGTATTTTACTAGGAAATATACATAAGTCTGGTTAAAAAGTCGTGCTCCCTCCTAACCATACTGATGGGCTCCAAATCCAATGGCGATGTCCGTTTTGCTCTGCGAATTCATTGAGAGCTAACCCTAACCCTAAGTGGAATTTTCCCCAATGGCATTTCCCCATGTATTTTACTAGGAAATATACATAAGTCTGGTTAAAAAGTCGTGCTCCCTCCTAACCATACTGATGGGCTCCAAATCCAATGGCGATGTCCGTTTTGCTCTGAGAATTCATTGAGAGCTAACCCTAACCCTAAGTGGAATTTTCCCCAATGGCATTTTTCCCATGTATTTTACTAGGAAATATACATAAGTCTGGTTAAAAAGTCATGCTCCCTCCTAACCATACTGATGGGCTCCAAATCCAATGGCGATGTCGGTTTTGCTCTGCGAATTCATGGAGAGCTAACCCTAACTCTAAGTGGAATTTTCCCCAATGGCATTCCCCATGTATTTTACTAGGAAATATACATAAGTCTGGTTAAAAAGTCCTGCTCCCTCCTAACCATACTGATGGGCTCCAAATCCAATGGCGATGTCCGTTTTGCTCTTCGAATTCATTGAGAGCTAACCCTAACCCTAAGTGGAATTTTCCCCAATGGCATTCCCCTTGTATTTTACTGGGAAATATACATAAGTATAATTAAAAAGTCATGCTCCCTCCTAACCATACTGATGGGCTCCAAATCCAATGGCGATGTCCGTTTTGCTCTGCGAATTCATGGACAGCTAACCCTAACCCTAAGTGGAATTTTCCCCAATGGCATTCCCCATGTATTTTACTAGGAAACATACATAAGTCTGGTTAAAAAGTCGTGCTCCCTCCTAACCATACTGATGGGCTCCAAATCCAATGGCGATGTCCGTTTTGCTCTGCGAATTCATCGAGAGCTAACCCTAACCCTAAGTGGAATTTTCCCCAAAGGCATTCCCCATGTATTTTACTAGGAAATATACATAAGTCTGGTTAAAAAGTCATGCTCCCTCCTAACCATATTGATGGGCTCCAAATCCAATGGCGATGTCCGTTTTGCTCTGCGAATTCATGGAGAGCTAACCCTAACCCTAAGTGGAATTTTCCCCAATGGCATTCCCCATGTATTTTACTAGGTAATATACATAAGTCTGGTTAAAAAGTCGTGCTCCCTCCTAACCATACTGATGGGCTCCAAATCCAATGGCGATGTCCATTTTGCTCTGCGAATTCATGGAGAGCTAACCCTAACCACTGTTCCCTCTAAGGTGCGCGCCTGCGCGGCCGCGTACGTCGCAAGAAAAGCCCGCGCAGCAGATTCTATCTGCCGCGCAGAGTTTTCTTTAAAGCAAACGTGGGGAAGTCCTTTGCAGGAGCCTAGAACTGGCCGCCTGCAAAGGACCTCCCCAGACTTGTTTTGAAGAGCACGGCTCTTCAAGTCCATGTTCGGCAGTTCGGGGGATCCCTTGGAGAGGGGATTCCTTCCTGCGACTGCGAGACCCCGCCCAGAAAATGCGGAGAGCGGCAGTGGAGAGTGAGTGGGTGGGTGGGGAACTGGTTGACGCTCTCGTTTCACCTTGTTTCTCCCCCCCCTTCCCTCCCAATCATCAATGCATGAGTTGGCCTGTCTCCGTTCATTTGGGCTTCTGCTCGTCCGTCTTTCTCTACCCGCCTCTGTCTAATAATTGCTGCCTGGACTCGCTTTGCCAGCGAAGGCAGGATCGGGCCTCGCCGGCTGCTCCCGCCTGATTGGCTGGGCTGGATGTGGCCCACGGACCTAATTTCCTTTCCTGTCTTGAAGGAACGGGGGAGGGGGAGGAGGGGGAAACGCGTTGGTGACGGCTTCATCCAAAAGCCTCAGCTCAGCTGAGCTCCGGACTGGGTTTTTTTTTTTTTGAAAAAAATATATGCTGGCTTGTTTCTTCGAAGCCTCTCCGTCGAACTCGGCCTGATGGGCTCTTGGTTTGTGAGACAGGGTGTTATTGTGAGCTCAGGGAAGAGGGGAATCAAATTACGCCCGGGCCCGGGGTTGGGATCCGTATCTTGTCGGGGGGCGCAAAAGGCAGATGCATCTCCACGCAGCTGCCCCACCTCCCCGGGGAGCGGCAGGAATGATAGGCAGCGCCAGAGTGGTCACCCTGGCCGGAATCTTCGGGCCCATCTGGGAGGCATCCGGGTGGAAATCTGGATTTGAACCTCTCCTCCTGTTTTCCCCCTCCCTCTTACATGCCCCCTTGGTGCAGCGGGCTACTGCGAAAGGAGTGGGGCGGGCGACATTGCACAACTGGGTAAATTATAAACCACAGATTTTAATCCTATTTAATTTTTAATGGTATCAAATTTAGCTATAAAATGGCCTTACCTACTTTTTTTTCCCTGGGCCTGCTAAATTCTGGTCCCTGGTGATACAATGAGTTAAATGCATTCTGGGCTGGATTTCCTATTGTGCAATTTGTGTCATGGACTTAATCATTTTAAATTCCATAAAATGCCAGTACACATCCTTTCTGCCAAGAGATCAGAAAAAACAATGCTCGAATCTTCTGATATTTAAATGATTTATAATGTTGTTTAGATATATAATTTGGATTACATTTGAAAGCTATGCATTGATTAAATACTACAGAATACAAGCAGTTCTTTCTTTTTTGGTTTTAGAAAAGGATAATTCCCCTTTTAGCCAGGCTTTTTGAATTAGATTATGGTGATGTTAACACCAGTTTTTAAGTAGATTTCAATTTTTTTAAAAAAAATCTTTTAGCTGCTTTGAATACCTTGGAGATGAAAAGATGGGGTACAAACTTAAATAACAAAAAATAGTACATTCATTTTGAAAAATAAATGCAAGACTTGATTAATTTCATATCTTTATTTAAAATAGTTTTGGCATGGCGTATGATTTTATTGACTCAGTTGGGAAAGATGTGGATGCTGTATCTGATTCTGAGGTATATATATTCTTAAGTAACATAACATAGCATATAGTCCAAACTTGCTAGACTATTTAATTGATCTTACTACTTTAAAGGGGGAGAGTTTCATGATAAATTATTTTATTACATTTATGTTGCATTTATATATTATATTTATTACATTTATATTTCACATTATATATTTGTATTGTTATTTTAGTGTTTATTGTCAATTTTGATAGATATTATATTGATATATCAATACTGATTTTACTCATACTAAATAACAATTACTGCTATTATTTATCAGCATTAAATATTTACAGTTTTTAATATTGAATTAGTCGTATTTTAGAATAATAGGATTATCTTTTAATAGGATAATTGGCAAAATCTAATTCAAAAGTGATGGGTTGCATTCCAAAGGAATGTGAGAGGGCAGGTTGCCTGCAAAATGCCAGGACCCAGGACCCTGTTGGTGCCATGTCTCTCTCTAGCCAGTCTAACAATGTAAAAGCTGAGCAGAAGTCTTTTTTTTTTCAGGGTGAGCAGAAAAGTATAGTTTTGAGTGGCACTTTTCATGCCTGGCATTCATTGGGCTGAAACCTCGCTCGCAATCGGCGCTTGACGCTTGGAATGTTGCGCAAATGTCCAGCAGACGTGACAGCAGTTCAAACTGTTGCTCTCTTAGGTGCTCAGGCATGAAACTGTGCCGCTCAAACACTATACTTTCCCGCTCACACTGAAAAAAAATTAGAGGGAACATTGACCCTAACCCTAAGTGGAATTTTCCCCAATGGCATTTCCCCATGTATTTTACTAGGAAATATACACAAGTCTGGTTAAAAAGTCGTGCTCCCTCCTAACCATACTGATGGGCTCCAAATCCAATGGCGATGTCCGTTTTGCTCTGCGAATTCATGGAGAGCTAACCCTAACCCTAAGTGGAATTTTCACCAATGGCATTCCCCATGTATTTTACTAGGAAATATACATACGTCTGGTTAAAAAGTCGTGCTCCCTCCTAACCATACTGATGGGCTCCAAATCCAATGGCGATGTCCGTTTTGCTCTGAGAATTCATGGAGAGCTAACCCTAACCCTAAGTGGAATTTTCCCCAATGGCATTTCCCCATGTATTTTACTAGGAAATATACACAAGTCTGGTTAAAAAGTCGTGCTCCCTCCTAACCATACTGATGGGCTCCAAATCCAATGGCGATGTCCGTTTTGCTCTGCGAATTCATGGAGAGCTAACCCTAACCCTAAGTGGAATTTTCACCAATGGCATTCCCCATGTATTTTACTAGGAAATATACATACGTCTGGTTAAAAAGTCGTGCTCCCTCCTAACCATACTGATGGGCTCCAAATCCAATGGCGATGTCCGTTTTGCTCTGCGAATTCATGGAGAGCTAACCCTAACCCTAAGTGGAATTTTCCCCAATGGCATTTCCCCATGTATTTTACTAGGAAATATACACAAGTCTGGTTAAAAAGTCGTGCTCCCTCCTAACCATACTGATGGGCTCCAAATCCAATGGCGATGTCCGTTTTGCTCTGCGAATTCATGGAGAGCTAACCCTAACCCTAAGTGGAATTTTCCCCAATGGCATTTCCCCATGTATTTTACTAGGAAATATACATGTCTGGTTAAAAAGTCGTGTTCCCTCCTAACCATACTGATGGGCGCGAAATCCAATGGCGATGTCCGTTTTGCTCTGCGAATTCATGGAGAGCTAACCCTAACCCTAAGTGGAATTTTCCCCAATGGCATTCCCCATGTATTTTACTAGGAAATATACATAAGTCTGGTTAAAAAGTCGTGCTCCCTCCTAACCATACTGATGGGCTCCAAATCCAATGGCGATGTCCGTTTTGCTCTGAGAATTCATGGAGAGCTAACCCTAACCCTAAGTGGAATTTTCCCCAATGGCATTTCCCCATGTATTTTACTAGGAAATATACATAAGTCTGGTTAAAAAGTCATGCTCCCTCCTAACCATACTGATGGGCTCCAAATCCAATGGCGATGTCCATTTTGCTCTGCGTATTCATGGAGAGCTAACCCTAACCCTAAGTGGAATTTTCCCCAATGGCATTCCCCATGTATTTTACTAGGAAATATACATAAGTCTGGTTAAAAAGTCGTGCTCCCTCCTAACCATACTGATGGGCTCCAAATCCAATGGCGATGTCCGTTTTGCTCTGAGAATTCATGGAGAGCTAACCCTAACCCTAAGTGGAATTTTCCCCAATGGCATTTCCCCATGTATTTTACTAGGAAATATACATACGTCTGGTTAAAAAGTCGTGCTCCCTCCTAACCATACTGATGGGCTCCAAATCCAATGGCGATGTCCGTTTTGCTCTGCGTATTCATGGAGAGCTAACCCTAACCCTAAGTGGAATTTTCCCCAATGGCATTCCCCATGTATTTTACTAGGAAATATACATAAGTCTGGTTAAAAAGTCGTGCTCCCTCCTACCCATACTGATGGGCTCCAAATCCAATGGCGATGTCCGTTTTGCTCTGAGAATTCATGGAGAGCTAACCCTAACCCTAAGTGGAATTTTCCCCAATGGCATTTCCCCATGTATTTTACTAGGAAATATACATAAGTCTGGTTAAAAAGTCATGCTCCCTCCTAACCATACTGATGGGCTCCAAATCCAATGGCGATGTCCGTTTTGCTCTGCGAATTCATGGAGAGCTAACCCTAACCCTAAGTGGAATTTTCCCCAATGGCATTTCCCCATGTATTTTACTAGGAAATATACACAAGTCTGGTTAAAAAGTCGTGTTCCCTCCTAACCATACTGATGGGCGCCAAATCCAATGGCGATGTCCGTTTTGCTCTGCGAATTCATGGAGAGCTAACCCTAACCCTAAGTGGAATTTTCCCCAATGGCATTTCCCCATGTATTTTACTAGGAAATATACATAAGTCTGGTTAAAAAGTCGTGCTCCCTCCTAACCATACTGATGGGCTCCAAATCCAATGGCGATTTCCGTTTTGCTCTGCGAATTCATGGAGAGCTAACCCTAACCCTAAGTGGAATTTTCCCCAATGGCATTCCCCATGTATTTTACTAGGAAATATACATAAGTCTGGTTAAAAAGTCGTGCTCCCTCCTAACCATACTGATGGGCTCCAAATCCAATGGCGATGTCCGTTTTGCTCTGCGAATTCATGGAGAGCTAACCGTAACCCTAAGTGGAATTTTCCCCAATGGCATTCCCCATGTATTTTACTAGGAAATATACATAAGTCTGGTTAAAAAGTCGTGCTCCCTCCTAACCATACTGATGGGCTCCAAATCCAATGGCGATGTCCGTTTTGCTCTGCGAATTCATGGAGAGCTAACCCTAACCCTAAGTGGAATTTTCCCCAATGGCATTCCCCATGTATTTTACTAGGAAACATATATAAGACTGGTTAAAAAGTCATTCTCCCTCCTAACCATACTGATGGGCTCCAAATCCAACGCCGATGTCCGTTTTGCTCTGCGAATTCATGGAGAGCTAACCCTAAACCTAAGTGGAATTTTCCCCAATGGCATTCCCCATGTATTTTACTAGGAAATATACATAAGTCTGGTTAAAAAGTCGTGCTCCCTCCTAACCATACTGATGGGCTCCAAATCCAATGGCGATGTCCGTTTTGCTCTGCGAATTCATGGAGAGCTAACCCTAACCCTAAGTGGAATTTTCCCCAATGGCATTCCCCATGTATTTTACTAGGAAATATACATAAGTCTGGTTAAAAAGTCGTGCTCCCTCCTAACCATACTGATGGGCTCCAAATCCAATGGCGATGTCCGTTTTGCTCTGCGAATTCATGGAGAGCTAACCCTAACCCTAAGTGGAATTTTCCCCAATGGCATTTCCCCATGTATTTTACTAGGAAATATACACAAGTCTGGTTAAAAAGTCGTGTTCCCTCCTAACCATACTGATGGGCGCCAAATCCAATGGCGATGTCCGTTTTGCTCTGCGAATTCATGGAGAGCTAACCCTAACCCTAAGTGGAATTTTCCCCAATGGCATTTCCCCATGTATTTTACTAGGAAATATACATAAGTCTGGTTAAAAAGTCGTGCTCCCTCCTAACCATACTGATGGGCTCCAAATCCAATGGCGATTTCCGTTTTGCTCTGCGAATTCATGGAGAGCTAACCCTAACCCTAAGTGGAATTTTCCCCAATGGCATTCCCCATGTATTTTACTAGGAAATATACATAAGTCTGGTTAAAAAGTCGTGCTCCCTCCTAACCATACTGATGGGCTCCAAATCCAATGGCGATGTCCGTTTTGCTCTGCGAATTCATGGAGAGCTAACCGTAACCCTAAGTGGAATTTTCCCCAATGGCATTCCCCATGTATTTTACTAGGAAATATACATAAGTCTGGTTAAAAAGTCGTGTTCCCTCCTAACCATACTGATGGGCGCCAAATCCAATGGCGATGTCCGTTTTGCTCTGCGAATTCATGGAGAGCTAACCCTAACCCTAAGTGGAATTTTCCCCAATGGCATTTCCCCATGTATTTTACTAGGAAATATACATAAGTCTGGTTAAAAAGTCGTGCTCCCTCCTAACCATACTGATGGGCTCCAAATCCAATGGCGATTTCCGTTTTGCTCTGCGAATTCATGGAGAGCTAACCCTAACCCTAAGTGGAATTTTCCCCAATGGCATTCCCCATGTATTTTACTAGGAAATATACATAAGTCTGGTTAAAAAGTCGTGCTCCCTCCTAACCATACTGATGGGCTCCAAATCCAATGGCGATGTCCGTTTTGCTCTGCGAATTCATGGAGAGCTAACCCTAACCCTAAGTGGAATTTTCCCCAATGGCATTTCCCCATGTATTTTACTAGGAAATATACACAAGTCTGGTTAAAAAGTCGTGCTCCCTCCTAACCATACTGATGGGCTCCAAATCCAATGGCGATGTCCGTTTTGCTCTGCGAATTCATGGAGAGCTAACCCTAACCCTAAGTGGAATTTTCCCCAATGGCATTTCCCCATGTATTTTACTAGGAAACATACATAAGTCTGGTTAAAAAGTCGTGTTCCCTCCTAACCATACTGATGGGCGCCAAATCCAATGGCGATGTCCGTTTTGCTCTGCGAATTCATGGAGAGCTAACCCTAACCCTAAGTGGAATTTTCCCCAATGGCATTTCCCCATGTATTTTACTAGGAAACATACATAAGTCTGGTTAAAAAGTCGTGCTCCCTCCTAACCATACTGATGGGCTCCAAATCCAATGGCGATTTCCGTTTTGCTCTGCGAATTCATGGAGAGCTAACCCTAACCCTAAGTGGAATTTTCCCCAATGGCATTCCCCATGTATTTTACTAGGAAATATACATAAGTCTGGTTAAAAAGTCGTGCTCCCTCCTAACCATACTGATGGGCTCCAAATCCAATGGCGATGTCCGTTTTGCTCTGCTAATTCATGGAGAGCTAACCGTAACCCTAAGTGGAATTTTCCCCAATGGCATTCCCCATGTATTTTACTAGGAAATATACATAAGTCTGGTTAAAAAGTCGTGTTCCCTCCTAACCATACTGATGGGCGCCAAATCCAATGGCGATGTCCGTTTTGCTCTGCGAATTCATGGAGAGCTAACCCTAACCCTAAGTGGAATTTTCCCCAATGGCATTTCCCCATGTATTTTACTAGGAAATATACATAAGTCTGGTTAAAAAGTCGTGCTCCCTCCTAACCATACTGATGGGCTCCAAATCCAATGGCGATTTCCGTTTTGCTCTGCGAATTCATGGAGAGCTAACCCTAACCCTAAGTGGAATTTTCCCCAATGGCATTCCCCATGTATTTTACTAGGAAATATACATAAGTCTGGTTAAAAAGTCGTGCTCCCTCCTAACCATACTGATGGGCTCCAAATCCAATGGCGATGTCCGTTTTGCTCTGCGAATTCATGGAGAGCTAACCCTAACCCTAAGTGGAATTTTCCCCAATGGCATTTCCCCATGTATTTTACTAGGAAATATACACAAGTCTGGTTAAAAAGTCGTGCTCCCTCCTAACCATACTGATGGGCTCCAAATCCAATGGCGATGTCCGTTTTGCTCTGCGAATTCATGGAGAGCTAACCCTAACCCTAAGTGGAATTTTCCCCAATGGCATTTCCCCATGTATTTTACTAGGAAACATACATAAGTCTGGTTAAAAAGTCGTGTTCCCTCCTAACCATACTGATGGGCGCCAAATCCAATGGCGATGTCCGTTTTGCTCTGCGAATTCATGGAGAGCTAACCCTAACCCTAAGTGGAATTTTCCCCAATGGCATTTCCCCATGTATTTTACTAGGAAACATACATAAGTCTGGTTAAAAAGTCGTGCTCCCTCCTAACCATACTGATGGGCTCCAAATCCAATGGCGATGTCCGTTTTGCTCTGCGAATTCATGGAGAGCTAACCCTAACCCTAAGTGGAATTTTCCCCAATGGCATTTCCCCATGTATTTTACTAGGAAACATACATAAGTCTGGTTAAAAAGTCGTGTTCCCTCCTAACCATACTGATGGGCGCCAAATCCAATGGCGATGTCCGTTTTGCTCTGCGAATTCATGGAGAGCTAACCCTAACCCTAAGTGGAATTTTCCCCAATGGCATTTCCCCATGTATTTTACTAGGAAATATACATAAGTCTGGTTAAAAAGTCGTGCTCCCTCCTAACCATACTGATGGGCTCCAAATCCAATGGCGATTTCCGTTTTGCTCTGCGAATTCATGGAGAGCTAACCCTAACCCTAAGTGGAATTTTCCCCAATGGCATTCCCCATGTATTTTACTAGGAAATATACATAAGTCTGGTTAAAAAGTCGTGCTCCCTCCTAACCATACTGATGGGCTCCAAATCCAATGGCGATGTCCGTTTTGCTCTGCGAATTCATGGAGAGCTAACCCTAACCCTAAGTGGAATTTTCCCCAATGGCATTTCCCCATGTATTTTACTAGGAAATATACACAAGTCTGGTTAAAAAGTCGTGCTCCCTCCTAACCATACTGATGGGCTCCAAATCCAATGGCGATGTCCGTTTTGCTCTGCGAATTCATGGAGAGCTAACCCTAACCCTAAGTGGAATTTTCCCCAATGGCATTTCCCCATGTATTTTACTAGGAAACATACATAAGTCTGGTTAAAAAGTCGTGTTCCCTCCTAACCATACTGATGGGCGCCAAATCCAATGGCGATGTCCGTTTTGCTCTGCGAATTCATGGAGAGCTAACCCTAACCCTAAGTGGAATTTTCCCCAATGGCATTTCCCCATGTATTTTACTAGGAAATATACACAAGTCTGGTTAAAAAGTCGTGCTCCCTCCTAACCATACTGATGGGCTCCAAATCCAATGGCGATGTCCGTTTTGCTCTGAGAATTCATGGAGAGCTAACCCTAACCCTAAGTGGAATTTTCCCCAATGGCATTTCCCCATGTATTTTACTAGGAAATATACATACGTCTGGTTAAAAAGTCGTGCTCCCTCCTAACCATACTGATGGGCTCCAAATCCAATGGCGATGTCCGTTTTGCTCTGCGTATTCATGGAGAGCTAACCCTAACCCTAAGTGGAATTTTCCCCAATGGCATTCCCCATGTATTTTACTAGGAAATATACATAAGTCTGGTTAAAAAGTCGTGCTCCCTCCTACCCATACTGATGGGCTCCAAATCCAATGGCGATGTCCGTTTTGCTCTGAGAATTCATGGAGAGCTAACCCTAACCCTAAGTGGAATTTTCCCCAATGGCATTTCCCCATGTATTTTACTAGGAAATATACATAAGTCTGGTTAAAAAGTCATGCTCCCTCCTAACCATACTGATGGGCTCCAAATCCAATGGCGATGTCCGTTTTGCTCTGCGAATTCATGGAGAGCTAACCCTAACCCTAAGTGGAATTTTCCCCAATGGCATTTCCCCATGTATTTTACTAGGAAATATACACAAGTCTGGTTAAAAAGTCGTGTTCCCTCCTAACCATACTGATGGGCGCCAAATCCAATGGCGATGTCCGTTTTGCTCTGCGAATTCATGGAGAGCTAACCCTAACCCTAAGTGGAATTTTCCCCAATGGCATTTCCCCATGTATTTTACTAGGAAATATACATAAGTCTGGTTAAAAAGTCGTGCTCCCTCCTAACCATACTGATGGGCTCCAAATCCAATGGCGATTTCCGTTTTGCTCTGCGAATTCATGGAGAGCTAACCCTAACCCTAAGTGGAATTTTCCCCAATGGCATTCCCCATGTATTTTACTAGGAAATATACATAAGTCTGGTTAAAAAGTCGTGCTCCCTCCTAACCATACTGATGGGCTCCAAATCCAATGGCGATGTCCGTTTTGCTCTGCGAATTCATGGAGAGCTAACCGTAACCCTAAGTGGAATTTTCCCCAATGGCA
Organism: Thamnophis sirtalis; assembly: GCF_051295495.1. Lineage (NCBI taxonomy): Eukaryota > Metazoa > Chordata > Lepidosauria > Squamata > Natricidae > Thamnophis > Thamnophis sirtalis. The sequence continues at coordinate 1,342,564 of NW_028261383.1, forward strand.
TTCCCCATGTATTTTACTAGGAAATATACATAAGTCTGGTTAAAAAGTCGTGCTCCCTCCTAACCATACTGATGGGCTCCAAATCCAATGGCGATGTCCGTTTTGCTCTGCGAATTCATGGAGAGCTAACCCTAACCCTAAGTGGAATTTTCCCCAATGGCATTCCCCATGTATTTTACTAGGAAACATATATAAGACTGGTTAAAAAGTCATTCTCCCTCCTAACCATACTGATGGGCTCCAAATCCAACGCCGATGTCCGTTTTGCTCTGCGAATTCATGGAGAGCTAACCCTAAACCTAAGTGGAATTTTCCCCAATGGCATTCCCCATGTATTTTACTAGGAAATATACATAAGTCTGGTTAAAAAGTCGTGCTCCCTCCTAACCATACTGATGGGCTCCAAATCCAATGGCGATGTCCGTTTTGCTCTGCGAATTCATGGAGAGCTAACCCTAACCCTAAGTGGAATTTTCCCCAATGGCATTCCCCATGTATTTTACTAGGAAATATACATAAGTCTGGTTAAAAAGTCGTGCTCCCTCCTAACCATACTGATGGGCTCCAAATCCAATGGCGATGTCCGTTTTGCTCTGCGAATTCATGGAGAGCTAACCCTAACCCTAAGTGGAATTTTCCCCAATGGCATTTCCCCATGTATTTTACTAGGAAATATACACAAGTCTGGTTAAAAAGTCGTGTTCCCTCCTAACCATACTGATGGGCGCCAAATCCAATGGCGATGTCCGTTTTGCTCTGCGAATTCATGGAGAGCTAACCCTAACCCTAAGTGGAATTTTCCCCAAAGGCATTCCCCATGTATTTTACTAGGAAATATACATAAGTCTGGTTAAAAAGTCGTGCTCCCTCCTAACCATACTGATGGGCTCCAAATCCAATGGCGATTTCCGTTTTGCTCTGCGAATTCATGGAGAGCTAACCCTAACCCTAAGTGGAATTTTCCCCAATGGCATTCCCCATGTATTTTACTAGGAAATATACATAAGTCTGGTTAAAAAGTCGTGCTCCCTCCTAACCATACTGATGGGCTCCAAATCCAATGGCGATGTCCGTTTTGCTCTGCGAATTCATGGAGAGCTAACCGTAACCCTAAGTGGAATTTTCCCCAATGGCATTCCCCATGTATTTTACTAGGAAATATACATAAGTCTGGTTAAAAAGTCGTGTTCCCTCCTAACCATACTGATGGGCGCCAAATCCAATGGCGATGTCCGTTTTGCTCTGCGAATTCATGGAGAGCTAACCCTAACCCTAAGTGGAATTTTCCCCAATGGCATTTCCCCATGTATTTTACTAGGAAATATACATAAGTCTGGTTAAAAAGTCGTGCTCCCTCCTAACCATACTGATGGGCTCCAAATCCAATGGCGATTTCCGTTTTGCTCTGCGAATTCATGGAGAGCTAACCCTAACCCTAAGTGGAATTTTCCCCAATGGCATTCCCCATGTATTTTACTAGGAAATATACATAAGTCTGGTTAAAAAGTCGTGCTCCCTCCTAACCATACTGATGGGCTCCAAATCCAATGGCGATGTCCGTTTTGCTCTGCGAATTCATGGAGAGCTAACCCTAACCCTAAGTGGAATTTTCCCCAATGGCATTTCCCCATGTATTTTACTAGGAAATATACACAAGTCTGGTTAAAAAGTCGTGCTCCCTCCTAACCATACTGATGGGCTCCAAATCCAATGGCGATGTCCGTTTTGCTCTGCGAATTCATGGAGAGCTAACCCTAACCCTAAGTGGAATTTTCCCCAATGGCATTTCCCCATGTATTTTACAGAGGAAACATACATAAGTCTGGTTAAAAAGTCGTGTTCCCTCCTAACCATACTGATGGGCGCCAAATCCAATGGCGATGTCCGTTTTGCTCTGCGAATTCATGGAGAGCTAACCCTAACCCTAAGTGGAATTTTCCCCAATGGCATTTCCCCATGTATTTTACTAGGAAACATACATAAGTCTGGTTAAAAAGTCGTGCTCCCTCCTAACCATACTGATGGGCTCCAAATCCAATGGCGATGTCCGTTTTGCTCTGCGAATTCATGGAGAGCTAACCCTAACCCTAAGTGGAATTTTCCCCAATGGCATTTCCCCATGTATTTTACTAGGAAACATACATAAGTCTGGTTAAAAAGTCGTGTTCCCTCCTAACCATACTGATGGGCGCCAAATCCAATGGCGATGTCCGTTTTGCTCTGCGAATTCATGGAGAGCTAACCCTAACCCTAAGTGGAATTTTCCCCAATGGCATTTCCCCATGTATTTTACTAGGAAATATACATAAGTCTGGTTAAAAAGTCGTGCTCCCTCCTAACCATACTGATGGGCTCCAAATCCAATGGCGATTTCCGTTTTGCTCTGCGAATTCATGGAGAGCTAACCCTAACCCTAAGTGGAATTTTCCCCAATGGCATTCCCCATGTATTTTACTAGGAAATATACATAAGTCTGGTTAAAAAGTCGTGCTCCCTCCTAACCATACTGATGGGCTCCAAATCCAATGGCGATGTCCGTTTTGCTCTGCGAATTCATGGAGAGCTAACCCTAACCCTAAGTGGAATTTTCCCCAATGGCATTTCCCCATGTATTTTACTAGGAAATATACACAAGTCTGGTTAAAAAGTCGTGCTCCCTCCTAACCATACTGATGGGCTCCAAATCCAATGGCGATGTCCGTTTTGCTCTGCGAATTCATGGAGAGCTAACCCTAACCCTAAGTGGAATTTTCCCCAATGGCATTTCCCCATGTATTTTACTAGGAAACATACATAAGTCTGGTTAAAAAGTCGTGTTCCCTCCTAACCATACTGATGGGCGCCAAATCCAATGGCGATGTCCGTTTTGCTCTGCGAATTCATGGAGAGCTAACCCTAACCCTAAGTGGAATTTTCCCCAATGGCATTTCCCCATGTATTTTACTAGGAAACATACATAAGTCTGGTTAAAAAGTCGTGCTCCCTCCTAACCATACTGATGGGCTCCAAATCCAATGGCGATGTCCGTTTTGCTCTGCGAATTCATGGAGAGCTAACCCTAACCCTAAGTGGAATTTTCCCCAATGGCATTTCCCCATGTATTTTACTAGGAAATATACATAAGTCTGGTTAAAAAGTCGTGCTCCCTCCTAACCATACTGATGGGCTCCAAATCCAATGGCGATGTCCGTTTTGCTCTGCGAATTCATGGAGAGCTAACCCTAACCCTAAGTGGAATTTTCCCCAATGGCATTCCCCATGTATTTTACTAGGAAATATACATAAGTCTGGTTAAAAAGTCGTGCTCCCTCCTAACCATACTGATGGGCTCCAAATCCAATGGCGATGTCCGTTTTGCTCTGCGAATTCATGGAGAGCTAACCCTAACCCTAAGTGGAATTTTCCCCAATGGCATTCCCCATGTATTTTACTAGGAAACATATATAAGACTGGTTAAAAAGTCATTCTCCCTCCTAACCATACTGATGGGCTCCAAATCCAACGCCGATGTCCGTTTTGCTCTGCGAATTCATGGAGAGCTAACCCTAAACCTAAGTGGAATTTTCCCCAATGGCATTCCCCATGTATTTTACTAGGAAATATACATAAGTCTGGTTAAAAAGTCGTGCTCCCTCCTAACCATACTGATGGGCTCCAAATCCAATGGCGATGTCCGTTTTGCTCTGCGAATTCATGGAGAGCTAACCCTAACCCTAAGTGGAATTTTCCCCAATGGCATTTCCCCATGTATTTTACTAGGAAATATACATAAGTCTGGTTAAAAAGTCGTGCTCCCTCCTAACCATACTGATGGGCTCCAAATGCAATGGCGATGTCCGTTTTGCTCTGCGAATTCATGGAGAGCTAACCCTAACCCTAAGTGGAATTTTCCCCAATGGCATTCCCCATGTATTTTACTAGGAAACATACATAAGTCTGGTTAAAAAGTCGTGCTCCCTCCTAACCATACTGATGGGCGCCAAATCCAATGGCGATGTCCGTTTTGCTCTGCGAATTCATGGAGAGCTAACCCTAACCCTAAGTGGAATTTTCCCCAATGGCATTCCCCATGTATTTTACTAGGAAACATACATAAGTCTGGTTAAAAAGTCGTGCTCCCTCCTAACCATACTGATGGGCTCCAAATCCAATGGTGATGTCCGTTTTGCTCTGCGAATTCATGGAGAGCTAACCCTAACCCTAAGTGGAATTTTCCCCAATGGCATTCCCCATGTATTTTACTAGGAAATATACATAAGTCTGGTTAAAAAGTCGTTCTCCCTCCTAACCATACTGATGGGCTCCAAATCCAATGGCGATGTCGGTTTTGCTCTGCGAATTCATGGAGAGCTAACCCTAACTCTAAGTGGAATTTTCCCCAATGGCATTCCCCATGTATTTTACTAGGAAATATACATAAGTCTGGTTAAAAAGTCCTGCTCCCTCCTAACCATACTGATGGGCTCCAAATCCAATGGCGATGTCCGTTTTGCTCTTCGAATTCATTGAGAGCTAACCCTAACCCTAAGTGGAATTTTCCCCAATGGCATTCCCCTTGTATTTTACTGGGAAATATACATAAGTATAATTAAAAAGTCATGCTCCCTCCTAACCATACTGATGGGCTCCAAATCCAATGGCGATGTCCGTTTTGCTCTGCGAATTCATGGACAGCTAACCCTAACCCTAAGTGGAATTTTCCCCAATGGCATTCCCCATGTATTTTACTAGGAAACATACATAAGTCTGGTTAAAAAGTCGTGCTCCCTCCTAACCATACTGATGAGCTCCAAATCCAATGGCGATGTCCGTTTTGCTCTGCGAATTCATCGAGAGCTAACCCTAACCCTAAGTGGAATTTTCCCCAAAGGCATTCCCCATGTATTTTACTAGGAAATATACATAAGTCTGGTTAAAAAGTCATGCTCCCTCCTAACCATATTGATGGGCTCCAAATCCAATGGCGATGTCCGTTTTGCTCTGCGAATTCATGGAGAGCTAACCCTAACCCTAAGTGGAATTTTCCCCAATGGCATTCCCCATGTATTTTACTAGGAAATATACAGGGCGGGGCATAACCTTTTCCTAGGGGGTCACAGCAACACTTGTAATAATAACACAAATAATTCATACACCATTCGAAAGCCCATCAAAAACTGAGTTTATTGACACGATTTAATAGTCAGTATGACCACCATTAGCCCTTCGAACAGCATTTAAACGAGGTGGATAAGAACACAACAAATCTTCAAACAGTTCCGTTCGATTTTCCAGATTTTCCAGAGGGCGGGGCATAACCTTTTCCTAGGGGGTCACAGCAAGATCGACAGCAGTTTACAACTTCCGCGACACCTCATTTTAAAGCCCATAAAAAACTGAATTGAATGAGCTATTAAATGTTAAATTTGTTTCGGTTGAAACTTTGAGAATGAATTTGGAAACTGTGTTGAAACATCTGGAAAATCGAACGGAACTGTTTGAAGATTTGTTGTGTTCTTATCCACCTCGTTTGAATGCTGTTCGAAGGGCTAATGGTGGTCATACTGACTATTAAATCGTGTCAATAAACTCAGTTTTTGATGGGCTTTCGAATGGTGTATGAATTATTTGTGTTGTTATTACAAGTGTTGCTGTGACCCCCTAGGAAAAGGTTATGCCCCGCCCTGTACAAGTGTTGCTGTGACCCGCTAGGAAAAGGTTATGCCCCGCCCTGTATATTTCCTAGTAAAATACATGGGGAATGCCATTGGGGAAAATTCCACTTAGGGTTAGGGTTAGCTCTCCATGAATTCGCAGAGCAAAACGGACATTGCCATTGGATTTGGAGCCCATCAGTATGGTTAGGAGGGAGCACGACTTTTTAACCAGACTTATGTACATAAGTCTGGTTAAAAAGTCGTGCTCCCTCCTAACCATACTGATGGGCTCCAAATCCAATGGCGTAAACTGTAAGGTAAACTGCACTTTTTATTCCTTTGTTATTGTAGAAAGTCATCACCCAGAAGCATGAAATATTTTGGGAAATATTAAAAAGGCAAAATATTGTATTTCCCTAATGGAGAAACATGTTTTTAGAGGCAGGAAGCAGCTTCAGTCTCCCTCCCTCCAAGCAGAAACTGAGGAGGTGCCTTTTAGAAATGCAGATTTGGTAATCCATTCAAGACAAGATATTTTGAAACTCTCTGCAGTAAAGTCTGAACAAAGACAGAATGGTAGGATTACATGTAGCACCCTCTGTCAATATCCAAAACAGGAGAAAGCCATTTAGCCACAATAGGAATTGCTCAACACCCTTTCAGAACACAAGCACCTCCATTGCACCATCCCAGGGCAGTCCAAGCTTTACCTGGGAGCTCAGATAAACAATAAGCCAGAGGCTGACCAGAAAAGCTCAAACACCTAGGATTTGCATTTCCTCTTTTGCCTATAGCTATGATCCCTATATGACTCCTACATGACCCCATCATGTAGGCTGACAACAGCCAATAGAACACATGTTCTTGTACAGGAACAGGAAGCTCAACAGCAAAGGCTAAAATAAGGTATAAAAAACCCCACTCTCAATTCAGTTTTGTCAGCTGCACCAGAACCATAAATGCTGGTGGTTCTGTTCATCATTAAGAGCCGAGGTGGCGCAGTGGTTAGAATGCAGTACTGCAGGCTACCTCAGCTGACTGCTAGCTGCAGTTCAGCAGTTAAAATCTCACCGGCTCAAGGTTGACTCAGCCTTGGTGAGTAAAATGAGGACCCAGATTGTTGGGGGCAATAAACCACTTAGAGAAGGCTGTAAAAGTACTATGAAGCGGTATAGTGCATTTGCTATTAATGTTGCAGTATAGCATAGCTGTGCTGAAACACGTATACAACAGCAGTAATCATTTACCATAAGACCAGAGGTCACAAACTGTTAACTCTCAGTACTAAGTAGGTCAGAGGTCACAACTGGTTAACTCTCAGCATTAACTAGGGGTCAGAAGTTTGCATGCTGACTTTGCAATATCAACTAGGGGTCAGAAGTTTGCATGCTGGTAAAAGATTTATTTGCTGACTATGGGCATTCTTTAGGTTCAGAGGTCTACATGGAAGCAAATGAGTTACCATATACCATAGACTTGTACAACCATGATTGGTCCACATAGACCATGTGACTCCACTCTTTCCTTGTGTATGCTCAATAAAAGAGGCCTCCGGATTCTATTCCGTGTCGGCCCATCCCGAGAGAGACCTGCCTCTGAGTCTTCTTTCATCATTGGCCTCATGGACGACCCGCGGAGAAATCGCATGTTAAACCATCTTTTTAATCAGCCTCCATTTTTCCAGTGTCTTTCTCCCAGATTGGAACTGAACCACATGGATATTTCTTCCAACATTATATTTATTTAGCCTTTTGTGCTATACATACAGCATAGTTTGTTGTCCAGGAACTCCCTATGCATGGATAACTTCATGACCATACTTCTTGATCTTGGACTGGAAGGCTTTCTAGTAAAATATACTGTATATACTCAAGTATAAGCCTAGTTTTTCAGCCCACTTTTTGAGCTGAAAAAAGCCGCCTCGGCTTATACTCGAGTCAGTGAAAAATTTGCCCGAAATGGAGGAGAAAAAGGGGTGGGGCCATGCCACTGGGTGACGCTCGTGAATGGCCCAGCGCCCCTGAGTTTCCCCTCCCTCTGTGTCAGTTTGCCGCGCAGCGTGCACCGCACCATCCCCCCTCCTCACGTTCTAATGTAATGCAGGGCTATCTTACGATTCCCCTTCCTCCCCCTCCTGCCGCTCTGCAACGATGTCCCACCTCCTCCTTGTTATGGCAAGCAGCCACATAGCGATGTCCCACCTCCTCTGGTACAGTGATCCAATGATAGGAATCACTGTGCCGTGTGTCATAGGAGGCGGGACATCATCATCACAGCGGGACATCAGCATCATGAGGTGAGTGAAGTATTACATTGAATACACCGGTATTGTGTGATAATAATTTGTTATGCAGAGCAAATTTTTACAATGGCTACTGTATATTTAATGGGCACAGGCAGGCTGTATATGTTATTCAATGGGCAATGGCATTATTGGTATCTATTTTTATTTTTGAAATTTATCGGTAGCTGCTGCATTTCCCACCCTAGGCTTATACTCGAGTCAATAACTTTTCCAGTTTTTTTGTGGTAAAATTAGGTGCCTCGGCTTATATTCGGGTCGGCCTATACTCGAGTATATACGGTATCTCCCAGCAGATCTGTCATCTGGCAATCTTTCAAACATAAGCCAGTCCTCTAGGAAGCAAGTAAATCCTTGTGCTCCAGCAATCTAATTTCCAATTGGGGTTTTGCTTTTTATTGGGGGGGGGGTGTTTACCCATTTTATTCCTGTTGCTTTCAACTCAGTTTTTCTTCTGGAAGTGAGCTATGATCTATACTTCTTTGAGAGTGGAAGGTTCACATGCCTTTCTCCTTGGGTGAGTTTGGATGATTGTGCCGGTGCTCTTGGGGCATAGCAAGAGCCAAGGTGGCGCAGTGGTTAAATGCAGCACTGCAGGCTACTGCTAGATCAGCAGTTCAGCGGTTCAAATCTCACCGGCTCAGGGTTGACACAGCCTTCCATCCTTCCAAGGTGGGTAAAATGAGGACCCAGATTGTTGGGGGCAATATGCTGACTCTCTGTAAACCGCTTAAGAGAGGCCTGAAAGGCCTATGAAGCGGTATATAAGTCTAACTGCTATTGCTATTGCTATTGCTATAGCAATTATCGTCCTGGTCTTCAGCACAACCCATCTGTCCAGACTTGACCCAGGGAGAAGACATCATTTAAATTAGCATCTCTACTTTTTTTGGTTGACTTTTTAAGTTTCCGGTGAAAATTCGGAAGCTATCGAAAGAAGCATTAAAAGCTGCCGCTTACCTGGATCTTTCATGGAGCAAATAAGTCACAAAGATTTGAACAGTTGCCTAGCAATGTGAAACAGATCTTATGAACACGAGCAAATATTGCGATCGTCACCAAAACCTTCAGCTACCCTTTCTTTTCTTTAGCGCATTTACTTCCCTGTCTCAAGCAGGAGCAGAGAGATCTTAGATCAGTGTTTCTCAACCTTGGCAACTTGAAGATGTCTGGACTTCAACTCCCAGAATTCCCCAGCCAGCATTTGCTGGCTGGGGAATTCTGGGAGTTGAAGTCCAGACATCTTCAAGTTGCCAAGGTTGAGAAACACTGTCTTAGATGACCAATGACTTGCTCAGCTCTTCTTCTTGCTGGACCCCTGCAAAGCTCATCAGTTAAGTTTTCTTAACAAGAGTAGAAACAAGAGTAGCTTGGAGCAGAGATTTTTGCAGCCATTAAATGCCCCAGACGGATCTCTGCAGAAGTTGATTTTAAAAAAAACATGAATGTTATTTTATTCTTTCTTCGCTTTGGTACATTAATAGTAAACCTTTCTGTCTTTTTCAGTTTTAAAAAAAATTCATTGTAATTTGTAATTTTATAATGTTACTATATGATACAGACCCTGTCATTTGTTATTCCCAATAGTTATATTCTGCCATTTTTAAGAGTGACTTTGGGGAATCAAAGATAAAAAAGGGGGGGAAATGCAGAAGTTGCTAAAGCACATCTCCCAGATAAAGTGGCATTCATACAGGAATCGACTTACAACAATTCATTTAGTGACCATTCAAAGTTACAACATCAAAATATGACTTATGGCAATTTTTCACACTTATGACCGTTGCAGCATCCATGTGGTTATGTGACCAAAATTCAGATGCTTGGCAACTGACCCATATTTATGATGGCTGCAGTGTTCTAAGGTCATGTGATCCCCTTTTGTGAACTTCTGAAAAGCAAAGACAATGGGGAAGCCCTATTCACCTAACAACCATGTTAATTTATTTATCAGCACAAATACAACAAAATGTAACAAAAAGGCAACAGTAAAAACATTGGGTTTCTGCCTGGATGGTCTCTTGTGATGAGCGGAAGGACAGAGAATGGAAGTAGTGATCTTCCTCCCACATTGGGGCATAGCGGGGGTTGTTTAAAATAGATACACCAACAACAATAGAAAAAGAAAGGGAGAGAGGAGGAAGACGGGGGAAGGAAGAAAGAGGTAAGGAGAGGAGGATGGAAAGGAGACAAAGAGGAGGAAAGAGGGTAGGAAGGGGAAGAGGAAGAGCAAGAGCAAAGAAGAGGTATGGGAAGAAGGAAGGGAAAGGAGAGGAGGAAGGAAGAAAGTAGAGAAGGGAGGGAGGGAGAAAAGAAAGGGAAAATAAGGTGGCGTTATAACAGGAGGAAGGGATGATAAACAAAGCAACCCAAACTGTATATTATGACCTATTAAATGAAATAATAAATGTATAAGAATGGTAAATGTTAAAACACCTGTAACCAAACGACATGCTGTATGTGATGATGGGTTTTTTTTCTTTTTTCTTTTTATTTTTCTTTTTTCATTGTTGCGTGTATGTGTTGTTTATGTAATAATTTTTTTTTTAAAAAGAAAGAAAGTAACTGAGTGAAGGGTCTGAATACTTATGCCAATGCCTCGTTTCAGTTTTTTTTTCTTTTTTACTTCATTTGACAACATTTCTAAAATTCTGTTTTCTTTTCTCATTATGGGGTTACGGAGTAGAGATTAATGAGAAAAAAAATTAAATTCAACAACTGCACAATCAGGCTGCAGCATAACAAAATGGGCAAAAGTCAAGGGGGCCTGAATGTCCAAAGTGAGGTGGGGTCCCATTAATCCCGAGCGTGTCAGGCACATTTAGGCAGCCACCCATCATCTGCCCTTAAGAGCAGGGGCTCCATCCGAATCGCCAAGAGATTTTTCCTAAAGTTAATGGAAAATCTGCTCCTTTTCATTCAATCCCAAAGTCGGAAGTATCCAGTGAGGGAGGAGGGAGCCAAAAGAATCAAGATGGCGGCTGTTTTAAAGGGAAACACACACAAAGCTAGAAAGCAGCAAGACTCTGACTGCAGAGCATGGCACCGTTTGACTGCCTTCTTGACACTTTTGACCGTCCAGTCCGTGCTCTAAAAAACACTCTTCATTGCTTTGAATAATAATTTTATTAATAAATTATATACGCCGATCAAAGACCTTTAATATAACTGTGTACAGTATGTGAATATACTGTATGTATGTCCGTGAACATATGAAAAAACAATCTGAAAAAAAGAAAAAAATCCCTCCCAAAAGGATAGTAGGAAAAATAAATGTTTCCTCTTCATCCTCAACCAGCATATTCAACACCAACCCTTTATCACTAAATAAAATAATAAGATGCATCTTCATTCCACCCTCAACCCATTTTTCTCCTCTCTAAATCTTCAGTTCTCCCTATTCATTAACAAGGGCTAGTAAAAAATAACAAGGATATCTGGGTGCAGGTGATGATTGTAGCAACTTATAATCAGAAATCCATTCCCACTTATGGTCAGAAATCAAAGACTTCCAATTCTCTGTCAATATATATACACATATACCATATTTTTCGGAGTATAAGACGCACCAAGGTTTTGAAGAGGCATTTTTTTTTTAAAAAAAGTAGGTAGGTAGATCGATCCCCCCTTTGCTGTCCTTGCAGATTTTGTCCACCAGCAATGACGTATATTGATTCCCAAGCTCAAGGTTTTAAAAGGCCAGGATCCCCAGGGAGCCGTGTTCCGAACCACGGACCGATTAACAGTCCCACACTAGACACAAGGGAAAGTGCGTCAGCCTACAAAACCCAAATCTTCAACTCCACCAGGAGCACGCCAGATGTGCTCCTACCAAGGGCAGTTCCGATTAAACCATCAACAAACAAACAAAGTCCCATCCTGTCCATTCCACGAAACTTCCCACCCTTTGAACGAATGTAGAGAGTTCAGAATGAAGCCCATGGAAGAGAGGAAAGCTCTAATCAGGGAGTACCAAATCTGCTTTAAGTGTTGTGATTCCACAGAGCACGTAGCCAAAACGTGCACAGCCAAGGTGCAATGTCACCTTTGCAAGCGTAACAGGCACCCTGGCGCCCTGCATCCAAACTCCACGGTGACGCATCGACCAACGGCTGACCCTCCTCCAGAGAGAAATAGAGAGACATAGAGAGTAGGTAGGCAGGCAGAGGGATAGAGAGAGAGAAATAGAAAGAGATAGATAGAAATACAGTAGATAGGTAGGGAGAGAGAGTAGGTGGGTAGGTAGAGGGATAGAGAGAGAGGAAGAGAGAGAAATACAGTAGGTAGGTAGGTAGATGGAGAGAGAGAGAGAGAGAGAGAGAGAAATAGGGAGAGAGAGAGAGAGAAATACAGTAGGTAGGTAGGGAAGTGCGTGTAGGTAGGTAGGTAGAGGGATACAGAGAGAAAGAGAGAGAAATACAATAGGTAGGTAGGAAAGGGTAGGTAGGTAGGTAGGTAGGTAGAGGGATAAAGAGAGAAAAATAGAGATAGAAATACAGTAGATAGGTAGGTGTTTCTGCTGGCACAGAAATTGATCAATGTAATTCAATCAGTTAAAGAGCTTCCCAAAAGGGGGGAAAAGGGAAAAATGTTATGATACAGAATATAGTCAAATAAAGGAGGGATAATGATAACAACATAACACCATATATATGTATGTATGTATGAATTTATGTATGTTTGTATGGTTACAACATAAGGAAACTGGATGTAAATTGTAAACAGTGATTTGGAAAGGAGGATTAGAAAATTTTGTTACTAAATATTGTGGATGTTTAGCTAGAATAGGCCATAAGGATTCAGTGCTATTGGAGGATTTCAGAAGTAGTAAATGAAATGCCAGTATGTGGTTATGTATTAAATTTTGGTGTATTTTATGATGGATGTTTAAACAATTATAGTCAAATGAAAATGATGATGGTAGCATGTATAAATATCGGAGTTAAAATACTTGAGTTAATATGAATTATGGTTGATGACTGTGGAAGAGATGCACGAAAGTCTTTTATAACTGATATACTTTCTACAGTATATAAAGAAGGAAGATCCTTTGTGTTGTGTTTGTTTTGAAAATAAAAAATAAAAAAAAATTATCAAAAAAAAAAGGTGCGTCTTATACTCCGAAAAATATGGTAATTCAGTTTCTGGTGAATTATAACATGTGACATTTTTTTAAAAAGTGTTTTCCACATTGTTCACGACTAAGCAGGTTTATCTCTGTTACGGACTTTCTGGTGCATTTTTAACAGTGATTTGCAATGAAATTGTTTCTCTCTGCACACTTGTAAGGTCACGCTCATGTATGACTTCTGGTGTGTTTGCGCAGTGCTGAAGTTCCGGCAAAACGTTTTCCACACTCCAGACATTTATACGGTTTCTCTCCAGTGTGGATTCGCTGATGCATCACAAGAGTATATTTCCGAGAAAAACATTTATCACATTCTGAGCATTTGTGAGGTTTCTCTCCTGTATGGATTCGGCTGTGAACTCTAAGGGCAGATGACCTAGCAAATTGTCTCCCACAGTCTAAACATTTGTGGTTTTTTTCCCCTGTGTGAGTTTTCTCATGACCTCTAAGGGCTGATGAGGTAGGATAAAATCTTCCACATTCGTTGCATTGATGTGGCTTCTCCCCTGTGTGGGTTTTATGATGGATCCAAAGGCTTTCATTTCGAGCAAAAGATTTCCCACATTCTATGCATCTGTATGGCTTCTCTCCTGTGTGGACCCTCTGATGCCTTCCAAGGAGGTCTTTTCTGGAGAAGCATTTCCCACACTCCCCACACTTGTACGGCTTCTCCCCTGTGTGGACCCTCTGATGAATCTGAAGCAGTCCTGCCTTAATAAAACTTTTCCCACACTCCCCACATTGATACGGTTTCTCCTTTTTGTGCCTCTTCTGGTGACTCCGAAGTTCATAAGAATACACAAATCGTCTCCCACATTCTGGGCATTCAAAGGGTCTCTCTCCAGTGTGAATTCTCTGATGTCGCACCAGGCTTGATTTCGAGGGAAAATATTTCCCGCATTCGAGGCACTTTTCGTTTTTCTCCCCTGTGTGTGTTTTCACATGACTCTGAAGACCTGAACACTGGGTGAAACATTTTCCACACTCAAAGCATTTGTAAGGCTTTATTCCTTCATGGATCTTCTCATGGGACGAAAGATTTGACTTCCGAGAAAAGCTCTTCCCACATTCCCAACACTTGTAAGGTTTCTCCCCTGTGTGAATCCTCTCGTGGTATCTGAGATGGGCTTTTTCACGGAAAAAATCCCCACATTCCACACATTGATAAGGTTTCTCTCCAGTGTGGATTTTCTGATGTCTAAGAAGGTGTGACTTTAGTCCAAAGCATAAGTCACATTCCACACATTTATAGGGTTTTAGTGTTGGGGGGTTCCTGAGATCTTTGGAGTTTTTCCCAGAGAAAGATTTCTTGCTCTCCAAACCTTGACTGGATCCACTTCCCACATGGACCTTCCTGTGGGTCAAAAGGAGGGACCTGCGAGCAAAGGATTTCCCACACTCTGAGCATTCATGAGGTTTTTTGTGGTTTTTTGGAGTGCTTCTTGTGTCTGATGGGGGATCCAGGACTTCCCCACGGTCCATCCTTCCTCTTGGCTGCTGCCTTGTGCTGATTTTCTACTGTCTGTTGATAGATGCCTTGCAGGTGAATCTTTGGTCACAATCTTTTACTCTCTGTGAGATGAGGGGGGAAAAGAGGAGAAATAAATTTCCTTTTGCGAAATATAGAGAATCACAAAAGCTATCTCCCTTGGACGGGATCCTGAAGGTCTTCCAGCCCGACCCTCTGCTCAACGCATCCCACAATGGTCGCATGATCCAAATTCTGATGCTTGGCCACTGACTCGTATTTATGACTGTTGCAGTGTCCTGGGGTCGCATGATCCCCTTTTTGTGACCTTCTGACAAGCAAAGCCAATCGGAAAAAACAGATTCACTTAACAACCGTGGGACTAACTTAACTGCACTGATTCACTTAACAACTGTGGCAAGGAAGGTCACAAAAGGGGACAAAACTCATTTAACAAACGCTTCACTTAGCAACAGACATTTGGGGCTCCACTGTGGTCGTAAGTTGAGGACTACCTGAATGATATGGGCAAAGTTGAATTTTTTCCTCCTTCAGGGCCATGAAATGCTGGAGGTCTCTGAGTCTGTCCTGTTCCTGAATCTCCTCTTCCTTTTCTCCCTCGTTCCTCCCTTCTCTCATTCAAAGCGCAATTGGCTTTTCCTCCCCCTTCCTTTCCCCTCCCCACATTCCCCTTTCCTGCTCCTTTCCGCCTTCTCTGTTTGCTCCTCAAATGGACACCTAACATCAAAAACCTCATCAAAAAAGCAGAACAAAGAATGTTCTTTCTGTGCCAATTCAGGAAGCTTAAACTGCCCAAAGAGCTGCTGATTCTGTTCTTCAGAGGAATCATTGAGTCTCTCATGTGCACCTCCATATCTGTCTGGTTTGGTTCTGCAACCCAACAAGAGAGACACAGACTTCAGAGGAGAATCAGAACTGCAGAAAAAACAATGGCTGCCAACCTTGACCGGATTGCGCCACTACGGCCCCTCCGGGTCGGCGGATCCCGGAGGCCTCCTTGGTTCACCGAGGAGCTCCGGGAGAAGAAGCGCCGGAGGAGACGCCTAGAGCACTTGTGGAGGTCCGATAAGTCCGAAGCGAACCGAGCACTTCTGACAACATGCACCAAGGAATACATCAGGGCATTGAGGACAGCTAAAAGAACACATATTGCCACCTTGGTTGCGTCCGCCGAGTCCCGCCCAGCCGCCCTGTTTAGGATAACCCGCTCCCTCCTAAATAGGAGGGATGCGGGGGACCCCCTACAGGGTAAGGCTGAGGAGTATGTCCAGTTCTTGGCGGACAAGGTTGCTCGGTTTCGGTCGGACTTGGACTCCACCTCTGCAGATCCAGCCGAGACACAGGGGGATAACTTGGCAGACCATCTCTGGGCTGAGTTCCAGGATGTTGCCTCAGGGGATGTGGACAAGGCCATACGAGCTGTGAGTGCCTCCACCTGCATACTGGACCCGTGTCCCTCCTGGCTGGTTGCCAACAGCAGTGAGGTGACACGAGGCTGGATCCAGGCAGTCGTTACCGCCTCCCTTCGGGAGGGGCACTTTCCCGCCCCACTTAAAGCGGCGGTGGTGAGACCCCTCCTGAAGAAACCATCCTTGGATCCAGCCGTTCTTAACAACTACCATCCAGTCTCCAACCTCCCCTTTGTTGGGAAGGTTGTTGAGAAGGTGGTGGCCTTCCAGCTTCAACGGTCCTTGGAGGAAGCTAGTTACCTTGACCCCTTCCAGTCCGGCTTCAGACCTGGTTACAGCACAGAAACCGCTTTGGTCGCATTGACCGATGATCTCTGGAGAGCCAGGGATGGAGGCCATGCGTCCATCCTGGTTCTCCTTGACCTCTCAGCGGCTTTCGATACCATCGACCATGGTATCCTTCTGCGACGACTACGGGAGGTGGGAGTGGGAGGCACTGTTTTACGGTGGTTCTCCTCCTACCTCTCGGACAGGTCGCAGTCGGTGTTGGTTGGGGGGCAGAGATCATCCCCGAGGCCCCTAACTTATGGGGTGCCGCAAGGCTCGGTCTTATCCCCCCTACTATTTAACATATACATGAAACCGCTGGGCGAGATCATTCGGAGGCACGGGATAAAATACCATCAATACGCGGACAACACACAGTTGTATCTGTCCGCCCCGTGCCAACTCAATGAAGCGGTGGACGTGATGAACCGGGGTCTTGAGGCTGTTAAGAACTGGATGAGAGCTAGCAAACTGGTGCTCAACCCAGACAAGACCAAGTGGCTGTTGTGTTTCCCTCCCAATAATTTGGCCAATGTTCCATCACTCAGGCTGGGGGGTCAAATATTACACCCCTTAGACAGGGTTTGCAACTTGGGAGTCCTCCTGGATCCACAGCTGACTCTCGACCATCATTTGTCAGTTGTGACCAGGGGGGCATTTGCCCAGGTTCGCCTGGTGCGCCAGTTGCGGCCCTACCTGAATCGGGAGGCCCTCACAACAGTCACTCGAGCCCTTGTGACCTCTAGGCTGGAATACTGCAATGTGCTCTACATGGGGCTGCCCTTGAAGAGCATCCGGCGACTTCAGCTAGTCCAGAATGCGGCCGCGCGAGTGATTGTGGGTGCACCGCGGTTCGCCCACATAACACCTATCCTCCGTGAGCTGCGCTGGCTACCTGTTGATCTCCGGGTGCGCTTCAAGGTGCTACTTACCATCCATAAAGCCCTCCATGGTAGTGGATCTGAATACTTGAGAGACCGCCTTCTGCCGATTACCTCCCTCCGTCCCATCAGATTGCACAGACTGGGCCTCCTCCGAATTCCATCTGCCAGTCAGTGCCGACTGGCGACTATGCGGAGGAGAGCCTTCTCAGTAGCAGCTCCGACCCTTTGGAACGATCTCCCCGTGGAGATTCGTACCCTCACCACCGTCCAGACCTTCCGCACAGCCCTCAAGATCTGGCTATCCTGTCAGGCCTGGGGATAAGATCCTAATCCGCCCCGCCCGAATGCTGAATGAATGTTGTGTTTTACTGTTTTATTTTATTTTATTCACATTTTATGTTTTGTCTTGCACTCCCTCCCATGAGTTGTAAGCCGCCCTGAGTCCCCTCAGGGAAAATGCCAAATAAAACTCTAAAAAAAAAAACCTCTAAAAACTCTAAAAAAAAACCTGCCTTCCATGGAAAACCCGTAAACTGCAGGAGTCAAAAAGAGGGCTGTGAAAATATCTACGGACCCCTCAAATCCTGGACAGAAACTGCACACCAAGACAACTAGACACAAGAACAGTTTTTTCACAAATGCTACATTACTATTACTATTAGTCTTCTCATCGTTCCTATCACCCATCTCCTCCCACTTATGACCGCAAGACTGTAAATTAGTGGCTTTCATCCTTACATTGATATTGTTTCCTGATTGCTAATTCGTACCCTAAGACTCTCACTAAGGGTTGCATCTGATGATTCTTGATGAACGTATCTTGTCCTTTTATGTACACTGAGAGCATCTCCACCCGAGACAAATCCCTTGTGTGTCCATTCACACTTGGCCAAAAAAAGAATTCAATTCCTATTTCTAAATTCTAATTTTAATTCTATTCTATTCTGCAGCTTCCTAGCAAGACCAGCCTCCAGTCCAAAGGGCTTTCAAGGGTGTCATTTGTGAACCTCCACATCGTAGCCTCTTCAACACAAAACAAAACGTAATAATAGTTGGGAGTTTTAAAGGTTTTGTTCCGTTTCGCCAAACAAAAGCAAGCGAAAGCAAAGAACATCCGCTTTCTCTCTCTCTTTAGATTAAGAAGAAAGAAAAAGGACCTTTTCCGGGTTGGGAGATCCTGAGCTCAGTTCAAAGCAACTTAACTCCCCCCCCCTTAAAGAACCCCCCAAACTGAACGGGGGAGGCGAGGAGCCTCCCTGGGGGTTTCCCTTCCATCCCCCCCATAATCCTTAGGGGAAAAGCTCCGTCTGTAGGGAGCCTTCCCTCCGTTCCCAGAGACGCCCAGTCCCAGCCCTCCCATCCCGGGATCCTCGCAGGCTCAGGGATCCTCCGGGGAAGAGGGGCCACTCCAGCTACCTTTCTCCTGCGAAGGAAAAGCCCTCCTGGCAGGAAGGGACCGCAGCGGAAGGAGCCCCAAGTGTTCAAGGCGGGGCCGAGCGACGCTCTCCGGAGGACTCAGCGGCCATGCTGAGCAGCGGAGGAAAACCCGGGGATGAACGCGCAGGCGCAGACGGGAAGGGCGGGGCGGGGCTTCTGCTCTCCCTTCGGGCTCCGCCTTCTGCAAGTAACCACGCCCCTTGCTCTCAGGAATCCGAACAGAAGGGACCCTGGAGGTCTTGTAGTCCAGCCCCCTCCTCAAGCAGGAGATCCTATCCCATTCTTCACAAGGGACCGTCCAGCCTCTTCTTAAAAGCCTCCAGTGATGAAGCACCCAAAACCTCTGAAGGCAAAGCTCTTCCACTGGTGAATTGTTCTCTTAGGAAGCGTCTCTTTAACTCCACATTGCTTCGCTCCTTGATTACTTTCCATCCATTGTTCCTTCTCCTGCCCTCTGGGGCTTTGTAGAATAATTACTCACTCACACACACAACCACACACACACATAGAGACAGCCTTCCAAATAGTTCTTTCTCCCCATCCATTCTGCACGCTGGAAGTGGGGCTGCCTCTCCTCCTTGGGGGGGGGGGCGGGGAGAGGGAGAGATGGTTGTTTTAATGAGCACAGACACTTTTTTCCTCTTCAGAAACTCCGTTCAAAATTCCAGTAACTTGTCACAGCAACACAGAGTTGGCTTTTTCCTGCCTGCCGAAAGACTTTATGGCTGTTTCCTCCTAAGTGGATAAGAAATCTTTCATTTTCCTCCCAGGAGCTTTTCATTCAGTGACGGTCACATCTTACAGTCATCTGCAACAGCCGCTGGGGCAGAGATTACGGGATGACCCTCCCTCCTGAGAACTTAAATGGGAGGAGGGGTCTCTGAGTGAGGGGGGGGGTTTCTGTAGAGACTCACATTCTTGGGTGGGGCAGCTGACAATCACCAGAGGAGGGCCGGAAAGAGGGGAGTTTGGGGGAGCAGCCAAGGTCTCAAGCTTCTTCCCAAGGAGGCAACAGAACAGGGAAAGAAGCCTGAAAATGCTGCTCAGCCCCTGCAAATTAATTTATATCTGTCTTTATTATTTTTACAAATAACTCAAAGAAGGGAACACATCTTCCTCCGTCTATTCTCCTCACAACAGCACTGTGAGGTGGGCTAGGCTGAGAGAGCAACTGGCCCAAGGTCACCCATCTGGCTTTCATGGCGAAGAGGGGACTGGAACCCATGGCCTTAGGCTTCCTAACGCAGGGCCTTAACCACTAGGCCATACTGGATGTCCTGGTGTTGGTTTGGAATGGTCATTCTTAAAGACTTAAAGCTCCTGGGATTCATGCCAGTTGGGGGATTCCGTCATAAAGGACCTTTTTTGTGTGGGGGGGGGCTCTCTTGTACTTTCAAATGGTCGTAAGGTGATGGCTGCCTGTGGTGAACCCCCATGGCTGCCTCTGCCCTCCAGCTGTGCCTGATGGGCTCTGGGCTGAAAGGGGGGACCGACCCAAACTCAGCCTCTCCCACTTGAGCTCAGAAGGGAAGGAAGGACAGAGAATCCCACACAGGAGGGGCCACAAATAATGAAACCCCCCCCCCTTTGTTGGAGGAGGAGCTGAAGGCTGGCAGGTGGAGATGGTATGTGTTTGTGTGCCTGTGTGTGTGTGTTTCTTTGTGTGTGTGACCTTCTGTGTCTCCCAGGACTGGACCTTCTTCCCAGAGAGCCCGAAATCCATAAGGAGAAAGAGCCTCCATCAGACCTGAGGAGCATCCGGGTACCAGGCGCCTCGGGGGAACCAGGTGTCCGGATCAAGGGGCTCACAGGGGGCGGGAAGATGCCAGAAGCCCCACTGAAGTAGCCAAAAGGAGTCCGGCAGATCCAACATTTGGAGCACATCAACAACTACAGTGCATGGACTGCACAGCACGGCACCATCTGAAGGTCATCTTGACTCAGTCCATGCTCTAAAAAGACTCTTCTTCATTATTTTGAACAATTCTTTTATTGAGGATTTTTCACTATATATCTCCCTCTCTCCCATCTTTCTTTCTCTCGTCTGTCTTTCTTTTTCTATCTCCCTCTCTGTTACCCTCTATCTTGCGATCCCTCTCATTTCTCTCTCATCTCTCATCCTCCTTTCTTTCTCTCCCCCCCTCTGTCTGACTGTCTGTCTGTCTGTCTCCCTCTCTCTCTCTTCTCACCCTCTTGGAAAGCCCTGCGTGGTCTCCTTGGGGCTGGGAGAGGAAGGAGTCAACCCACGGTGGAGGCTTCCCTCCCTCTCCTTCTCCTCTCGTGCAAACCCTCCTGGCCCCACCACAGCCGAGGCACCACAGCAAGGCTCTGCGAGTGCAGTGGGCAGACCAAGGAGGGGATACTGGGTCTTCCCCACCTCAGAGGAAAGCCAGATGGGCTTCTCCTTCCCTCCTACCCTTCCCCTTCCCCCACTGAATCCTGCTTAGGCCCAGAGAAGTGACCCAATAATGGTATCCTCTTCACCACCTGTTAGGTAGCGGAAGCGCATCCGCAGAAGGTCCATGATGATGTCTGGGCGCGACCTGTCAAAACCGCGCTCGACTAAACCGCGCCCGATTAAACCGCGTTGCTGATGTCATCAACAGGGCGACAACAGCCAGCGCGGAGAAAGAAGGGCGCTTTAAATAGCGCTTTGAAAGTAAGCCGATTCAACTTAAGGTAAGGGTAAGGTTTAGGGTTAGGTTTAGGGTTAGGTTTAGGATTAGGTTTAGGGGGGTTAGGTTTAGGTTTAGGGGTTAATTTTAGGTTTAAGGTTTACAGCGTGCTTCTGTCTCCGCGCTGTTGTCGCCCTGCTGATGACGTAAGCGATGCGGTTTAGTCGAGCGCGGTTTAGTCGAGTGCAGTTTTGTGGTGGAACCATGTCTGGGTGGGTGGGCGGAGCCTCGTAATGCCGCCACTACCATAAATATTTATTTTTACTCCCAGGAACTTTTCACTCAGGTATCATCAGGATTTACACTGATCTGGAACAGCCACTGGGGCAGAAGTCACATGATGAGCCTCCATCTGAGAATT
Source organism: Thamnophis sirtalis (assembly GCF_051295495.1). Taxonomy (NCBI): domain Eukaryota; kingdom Metazoa; phylum Chordata; class Lepidosauria; order Squamata; family Natricidae; genus Thamnophis; species Thamnophis sirtalis. Next base: position 1,364,212 of record NW_028261383.1, read on the forward strand.
AAAATAGGGTGGGGGTCTCTGAGCAGGGAGGGGTCTTCTCACAATCCTTTGTTTCCTAATCCCCAGAGACCCCGAGACAGGAAAGAAGAGTGTTTGGGGGAGCAGCTCCTGCTTTTTCCCAACACAATGCAACAGGGAAACAAGGCTGAAAATGTTGCCCAGCCACTGCGGAATAGAAATGATTTGATTTTTTTCCTCACTTATATCCGGCTTTATTATTTTTAACAATAAGTCAAGGCAGTGAACGTATCCCATCCGCCTTCCTTCCCATCTCTGGAGGGACCTGAAAATGGCTCTGCATGGACGGTCGCCATCCGACTTGACTGAGCTGGAGAGGATTTGCAAGGAAGAAGGGCAGAAAATCCCCCGATCCAGATGTGCAAAGCTTATTGCTTTATACCCAAAAGACTGGAGGCTGTAACTGCTGCCAAAGGTGCTTCAACAAAGTAACTGAGTGAAAGGCCTGAATACTTATGCCAATGTCTCGTTTCAGTTTTTTTTCTTTTTTAATACATTTGAAAACATTTCTAAAATTCTGTTCTCATTTCTCATTATGGGGAACAGAGTGTAGATTTAATGAGGGGAAAAATGAAATTCAACAACTGCACAATCAGGCTGCAGCATAACAAAATGGGCAAAAGGCCTGAATGTCCCAAGTGAGGTGGGGTCCCATTAATCCCGAGCGTGTCAGGCACATTTAGGCAGCCACCCATCATCTGCCCTTAAGAGCAGGGGCTCCATCCGAATCGCCAAGAGATTTTTCCTAAAGTGAATGGAAAATCTGCTCCTTTTCATTCAATCCCAAAGTCGGAAGTATCCAGCGAGGGAGGAGGGAGCCAAAAGAACCAAGATGGCGGCTGTTTTAAAGGGAAACACACACAAAGCTAGAAAGCAGCAGGACTTTGACTGCAGAGCATGACGCCATCTTGACTCACTCCATGTTCTAAAAACACTCTTCTTGACTATTTGGAACACATCTTTTATTAAGTATTATATTCACAGATCAAAGAAATACAATTCAATATTTCTGTGAATATACTGTATGTTTGTGTTTCTACATATGAAAGGTAATGTGAAAAAAGGGGGGGGGAAATCCCTCCAAAATAAGATGGGCTAATGGGGCACTGAGTGTAGATTTAATGAGAAAAAAATGAATTTCGTTTTTATTAAGGATTTACTTTTATTAAGGATTATATTCCGAGATCAAAGAAAGAAACTCAATACAATATGTACAGTATACCTGTGAATATACTGTGCGTTTGTATATTGTATGAAAGACAATGTGAAAAAAGCAAAAAAAATCCTTCCAAAATAGGCAGTAAGAAAAATAAACTTTCCCTCTTCATCCTCAGCCAGCAGATTCAACATCAACATTTTATCTCTAAATAAGCTACCAGATGCATCTTCCTTCCATCCCTCGCTCCATTTTCTCCTGTCTAAATCGTCATTCTCCTCATTGATCAATAAAGGCCCAGTAAGAATTAAGAAAAATACTTACCGTATATACTCGAGTATAGGCCGACCCGAATATAAGCCGAGGCACCTAATTTTACCACAAAAAACTGGAAAAGTTATTGACTCGAGTATAAGCCTAGGGTGGGAAATGCAGCAGCTACCGGTAAATTTCAAAAATAAAAATAGATACCAATAATGTTTTTGAATATTTATTTCAAAGAAAAACAGTAAACTAGCGGTGTATTCAATGAAATACTTCACTCACCTCATGATGCTGATGTCCCGCTGTGATGATGATGTCCCGTGCAGCCGCGGGAGCGATGTCCCGCCTCCTATGACACACGGCACAGTGATTCCTATCATTGGATCACTGTACCAGAGGAGGTGGGACATCGCTATGTGGCTGCTTGCCATAACAAGGAGGAGGTGGGACATCGTTGCAGAGCGGCAGGAGGGGGAGGAAGGGGAATCGTAAGATAGCCCTGCATTACATTAGAACGTGAGGAGGGGGGATGGTGCGGTGCACGCTGCGTGGCAAACTGACACAGAGGGAGGGGAAACTCAGGGGCGCTGGGCCATTCACGAGCGTCACCCAGCGGCATGGCCCCGCCCCTTTTTCTCCTCCATTTCGGGCAAATTTTTCACTGACTCGAGTATAAGCCGAGGCGGCTTTTTTCAGCTCAAAAAGTGGGCTGAAAAACTAGGCTTATACTTGAGTATATACAGTAGGTGTTTTGACTGTTACAACTTAATTATTCTAAGCGTCAGGAAATTTCTCCTTAGTTCTAGGTTGCCTCTCTCCTTGATTACTTTTCATCCGTTGCAATCATTTGCTTGAAATGTCTAGGAAATAGTGGCCAGCATTTTCTTGGGCTAAACACCCGTCTGGCCGAGGAGCCAAGGCAGGCGAGGAATATGGGCGAAGAGCTGAGTCGTGGGCGTGAGGACGAGCACAAATGCAAGGTGAGGGAGGCCAGCGGGTGAAGAGCAGCAAGGCTGCGGGCATTAGGGGAAGGGGAACGGAGGGGCCAGCCAGGGGTGGAATCAGCTGGTTTGCTAATCTGCCCCAAAGGTTAGCTACCTGTTACGTCCTTTTGCCTCATTGTGTATTCTCTGATGGGGTTTGAGGTTGCTTCAATAGAAAAAAACAATATTTTGCCCAAACCAACATTTTTTAGGATTTCCCTCCTGTCACTGTGTGATGTTTTTGGTGACTTATAAGATGTGACATTGGGAAAAAAAACCACATGTTTTCACATTGTTCATAACTAAATCGGTTTATCTCTGGTATGCACTTTCTGATGCATTTTGAACGTTGGTTTGCAATGAAGAGGTTTCTCACGCTCTGCACCCTTGTGTGGCTACTCTCCTGTGTGATTTCGGGTGTGGATGTGGAGGGCTGAAGGTTGGGCAAAACATTCACCACCCTCCAAACATTTATATGGTTTCTATGCATGGTGGATTTGCTGATGCCTTCTAAGGGAACCTGAATGAGCAAACGCTTTCCCACAGTCTAAACATTTGTGATTTTTTTCCCCTGTGTGAATTTTTATATGCACTCTAAGGTTTGATTTGCTATTATAAAGTTGTCCACATTCGTTACACTTATATGGTTTCTCCCCTGTGTGGGTTTTATGATGTGTCCAAAGTCCATTGTGATAAGGAAAAGATTTTCCACATTCTAGGCAGCTGTATGGCTTCTCTCCCGTGTGGACTCTCTGATGCATTCCAAGGTTTGCTTTAAGGGAGAAGCATTTCCCACACTCCGCACACTTGTATGGCTTCTCCCCTGTGTGGATTCGTTCATGATTCTGAAGCTCACTTTGTGTAACAAAACATTTCCCACACCCCCCACATTCATAGGGTTTCTCTCCTTTGTGACGCATCTGGTGTCTCTTAAGGTTAGCAGAAAGCATAAATCGTTTCCCACATTCTGGGCATTCAAAGGGTCTCTCTCCAGTGTGAATTCTCTGATGTCGCACCAGGTTTCCTTTCAGGGTAAAGCACTTCCCACATTCGAGGCACTTTTCATTTTTCTCCCCTATGTGTATTTTCACATGACTCCGAAGACCTGCACTCTGGTTGAAACATTTTCCACACTCAAAGCATTTGTAAGACTTTTTCCCATGAGTCTGCTTATGGGACCAAAGACCTGCGTTCTGAGAAAAACTCTTCCCACATTCCCAACACTTGTAAGTTTTCTCTGCTGAGTGGATTCCCTCGTGGATTCTGAGATGGGCTTTTCCACGGAAAAATTTCCCACATTCCAGACATTGGTAAGGTTTCTCTCCAGTGTGGATTTTCTGATGCGTAAGAAGCCTTGACTTTTGTTGAAAGCATAAGTCACATTCCTGACATTTATAGGGTTTTAGTGTTGGTGGGCTCCTGAGATCTTTGGAGTTTTTCCCAAAGGAAGATTCCTCACCCTCCAAACTTTGACTGGATCCACTTCCCACGTGGACTTTCCTGTGGGTCAAAAGGAGGGACCTGCGAGCAAAGGATTCCCCACACTCTGAGCATTCATGGGTTCTTTTGGCCGTTCTTGGAGGGCTGTTTGAGTCTGGTGGGGGATCCAAGAGTTTCCCACGCTTCATGCTTGCTCTTTGGCTGCTGCCTTGGGCTGAATTTCTACTATCTGTTGACAGTTGCCTTTCAAGTAAACCTTTGGTCACAGCTATTTTCCTGCTGGCGGAACAAAAAAGAAGATGAGAACATTATTTGCTTTGGAGAAACACAGAAAATCACAAAATTGTTGAGAGCCAGATGCTGCCATTTGTAAAGTGCTCAGAGAATGCTGTAATGCACTATGTGTCTAAGTTGAAATGCCATTGCTATTGCTAATAACAACGGTCCTCAAACTACGGGCCGTGGGCTGCATATGGCCCACCAAAGCCATTAATTCGGCCCACACAGAACTATGAGGCTGCCCGGAATATATCGCCCTGCTCACCTTCAGCCAAGTGCAGAACTTAACTTTGTTTTTACCCATTTTTGGCCTGAAGAATGCTTGGGGCGGGGGGGGGGGATATGAACAATTGTCTGCACAAATGCCCCAGGAGTCAAAAAATTGGCCCATTTTCTTCTCCCCTACCCCCAGAAAATATTAAGAGAAAGAGATAGAGAGAGGGAGGGAGGGAGAGAGACACTGACTTGTTGATTGTAAGCTCCTTGGGGCTGAGAAGAGTTACTGTAAAACTGAGTTTCCTGAAGTGGACCACTAGACTCCCAAGGAATTTAAAAAATGGTCTAGTAAGAAGAAAAGTTAACCAAAAGAGCAACATGCAAACAAAAGCAAATGAAACACCCGCAGGAGCAAAACAAACCAAAGTTTAATTTGTGTGCATTGTTTAATGCAGTGGTCTCCAACCTTGGCAACTTTAAGACCTGTGGACTTCAACTCCCAGAGTTCCTCAGCCAGCTAGGACCAGCTAGCCACGCCCACCCAGCCGGTCTGGCCCCCCAATAGTCTGAGTGACAGTGAATTGGCCCGTTTAAAAGGTTTGGGGATCCCTGGCTAATAACAACTGCAACAGTGAGGCCAGAATTGCAGTTCTTGAGCAAAGCGGTTAATGCGATGTCCCGTGTAATGACCACTTTTCTCAAGAAATGAGTTTGCAGCCCAGTTGTAGTCGTAACTCGAGGACTGCCTATAGGAAACAAAAAGTCAAGGCAAAAACTTTTCACTGCATTGCAAAGAGCTGCTGATTCTGTTCTTCAGAGGAATCATTGAGTCTCTCATGTGCATCTCCATAATTGTCTGGTTTGGCTCTGCAGCCCAACAAGAGAGACACAGACTTCAGAGGAGAATTAGAACTGCAGAAAAAACAATGGCTGCCAATCTGCCTTCCATGGAGGACCCGTAAACTGCACAAGTCAAAAAGAGGGCTGTGAAAATATCTACAGACCCCTCACATCCTGGACAGAAATTGCACATCAAGACAATTAGACACAAGAACAGTTTTTTCACAAATGCTACATTACTATTACTATTAGTCTTCTCATCGTTCCTATCACCCATCTCCTCCCACTTATGACTGCAAGACTGTAACTTAGTGGCTTTCATCCTTACACTGATATTGTTTCCTGATTGCTTATTTGTACCCTAGGACTCTCACTAAGTGTTGCATCTGATGATTCTTGATGAATGTATCTTGTCCTTTTATGTACACTGAGAGCATCTCCACCCGAGACAAATCCCTTGTGTGTCCATTCACACTTGGCCAATAAAGAATTCAATTCGTATTTCTAAATTCTAACTTTAATTCTATTCTATTCTGCAGCTTCCTAACAAGACCAGCCTCCAGTCCAAAGGGCTTTCAAGCGTGTCATTTGTGAACCTCCACATTGCAGCCCCTTTAGCACAAAACCAAACAATAATAATCGTTGGGTTTTTAAAGGTTTTCTTCCGTTTCGCCAAACAAAAGGAAGCGAAAGCAAAGAACATCCGCTTTCTCTCCCTCTTTAGATTAAGAAGAAAGAAAAAAGGACCTTTTCCGGGTTGGGAGATCCTGAGCTCAGTTCAAAGCAACTTAACTCCCCCCCCCTTAAAGAACCCCCCAAACTGAACGGGGGAGGCGCGGAGCCTCCCTGGGGGTTTCCCTTCCAACCCCCCCATAATCCTTAGGGGAAAAGCTCCGTCTGTAGGGAGCCTTCCCTCTGTTCCCAGAGACGCCCAGTCCCAGCCCTCCCATCCCGGGATCCTCGCAGGCTCAGGGATCCTCCGGGGAAGAGGGGCCACTCCAGCTACCTTTCTCCTGCGAAGGAAAAGCCCTCCTGGCAGGAAGGGACCGCAGCGGAAGGAGCCCCAACTGTTCAAGGCGAGGCCGAGCGAGCCTCTCCGGAGGACTCAGCGACCATGCAGAGCAGCGGAGGAAAACTCGGGGATGAACGCGCAGGCTCAGACGGAGACGGGAAGGCCGGGGCGGGGCTTCTGCTCTCCCTCCGGGCTCCGCTTTCTGCAAGTAACCACGCCCCTTGCTCTCAGGAATCCGAACAAAAGGGACCCTGGAGGTCCAGCCCCCTCCTCAAGCAGGAGATCCTATCCCATTCCTCACAAGGGACCGTCCAGCCTCTTCTTAAAAGCCTCCAGTGATGAAGCACCCAAAACCTCTGAAGGCAAAGTTCTTCCACTGGTGAATTGTTCTCTTAGGAAGCGTCTCTTTAACTCCAGGTTGCTTCTCTCCTTGATTACTTTCCATCCATTGTTTCTTCTCCTGCCCTCTGAGGCTCTCTAGAATAATTACTCACTCACACACACACAGACACATAGAAAAAAATAATCTTTTCTTTGTTGGCAGCGTTCCAAATAGTTCTTTCTCCCCATCCATTCTGCACGCTGGAAGTGGGGCTGCCTCTCCTCCTTTGGGGGAGGGGGGGGGAGAGAGAGATTGTTGTTTTAATGAGCCCAGACACTTTTTTCCTCTTCGGGAACTCCGCTCAAAGTTCCAGTAACTTCTAGCAGCAACACAGAGTTGGCTTTTTCCTGCCTGCCGAAAGATTTTATGGCTGTTTCCTCCTAAGTGGATAAGAAATCTTTCATTTTCCTCCCAGAAGCTTTTCATTCAGTGACGGTCACATCTTACAGTCATCTGCAACAGCCGCTGGGGCAGAGGTTATGGGATGCCCCTCCCTCCTGAGAACTTAAATGGGAGGAGGGGTCTCTGAGTGAGGGGGGGTTTCTGCAGAGACTCACATTCTTGGGTGGGTCAGCTGCCAATCACCAGAGCCCTGGAGGGGGGCAGGAAAGAGGGGAGTTTGGGGGAGCAGCCAAGGTCTCAAGCTTCTTCCCAAGGAGGCAACAGAACAGGGAAAGAAGCCTGAAAATGCTGCTCAGCCCCTGCAAAATGGGAATGGTTTTTTTATTTTATTTATCTGTCTTTATTATTTTTACAAATAACTCAAAGAAGGGAACACATCTTCCTCCGCCTATTCTCCTCACAACAGCACTGTGAGGTGGGCTAGGCTGAGAGAGCAACTGGCCCAAGGTCACCCATCTGGCTTTCATGGCGAAGAGGGGACTGGAACCCATGGCCTCAGGCTTCCTAACGCAGGGCCTTAACCACTAGGCCATACTGGATGTCCTGGGTGTTTCCGTCCCTTTCCCTCTGCTCCCGTCCCCCTACTCAATCCTGCTTAGGCCCAGAGAAGTGCCCCAGTAATGGTATCCTCTTCACCACCTGTTAGGTAGCGGAAGCACATCCGCAGAAGGTCCATGATGATGTCTGGGTGGGTGGGCGGAGCCTCGTAATGCCGCCACTACCATAAATATTTATTTTTACTCCCAGGAACTTTTCACTCAGGTATCATCAGGTCTTAAGACTGATCTGGAACAGCCACTGGGGCAGAAGTCACATGATGACCCTCCATCTGAGAATGAAAATTGGGTGGGGGTCTCTGAGCATGGAGGGGTCTTCTCACATTCCTTTGTTTCCTAATCCCCAGAGACCCCAAGACAGGAAAGAAGAGAGTTTGGGGGAGCAGCTCAGATCTCCTGCTTGTTCCCAACACAATGCAACAGGGAAACAAGGCTGAAAATGTTGCCCAGCAACTGCGGAATAGAAATGATTTGATTTTTTTCCTACTTATATCCGGCTTTATTTTTTTTACAAATAAGTCAGTGGTGGGTTGCAGGCGATACTGCCCGGAGCACCGGGGACCGTTCCCGTACGGTGCCCCGGAGGGCCCACCCGCCTGCCCTCCTTACCTGTCTTTAAACTCTTCAGCGATTTCGTGCCTGCGCAATGCTCTGCCGAGCAGCCGGAGCATTGCGGAGGCGTCGCTGGATGGTAAGAAACATGCGCAATGCACACGGGCACTGCACGCATTCATGTGGAGGACGCCGGGCCCCTTTGCAACCGTACCAGTTGCAACGGGATCCGGAACCCACAACTGAAATAAGTCAAGGCACTGAACATATCCCACCCACCTTCCTTCCCATCTCTGGAGGGACCTGAAAATGGCTCTGCATGGACGGTTGCCATCCGACCTGACTGAGCTGGAGAGGATTTGCAAGGAAGAAGGGCAGAAAATCCCCCGATCCAGATGTGCAAATCTTGTCACTTTATATACAAAAAGACTGGAGGCTGTAACTGCTGCCAAAGGTGCTTCAACAAAGAAAATGAGTGAACGGTCTGAATACTTATGCTAATGTCTCATTTCAGTTTTTTTTTTTCTTTTTTAATTCATTTGAAAACATTTCTAAAATTCTGTTCTCATTTCTCATTATGGGGAACCGAGTGTAGATTTAATGAGGGGAAAAATGAAATTCAACAACTGCACAATCAGGCTGCAGCATAACAAAATGGGCAAAAGGCCTGAATGTCCAAAGTGAGGTGGGGTCCCATTAATCCCGAGCGTGTCAGGCACATTTAGGCAGCCACCCATCATCTGCCCTTAAGAGCAGGGGCTCCATCCGAATCGCCAAGAGATTTTTCCTAAAGTTAATGGAAAATCTGCTCCTTTTCATTCAATCCCAAAGTCGGAAGTATCCAGCGAGGGAGGAGGGAGCCAAAAGAACCAAGATGGCGGCTGTTTTAAAGGGAAACACACATAAAGCTAGAAAGCAGCAGGATTTTGTCTGCAGAGCATGGCACCATCTTGACTCACTCCATGCTCTAAAAACACTCTTCTTGACTATTTGGAACACATCTTTTATTAAGTATTATATTCACAGATCAAAGAAATACAATTCAGTATTTCTGTGAATATACTGTATGTATGTGTTTCTACATATGAAAGGTAATGTGAAAAAAAGGGGGGGAATCCCTCCAAAATAAGATGGGATAATGGGGCACTGAGTGTAGATTTAATGAGAAAAAAATGAATTTTGTTTTTATTAAGGATTTACTTTTATTAAGGATTATATTCAGAGATCAAAGAAAGAAACTCAATACAATATGTACAGTATACCTGTGAATATACTGTGCGTTTGTACATTGTATGAAAGACAATGTGAAAAAAGCAAAAAAAAAACTACCAAAATAGACAGTAAGAAAAATAAACTTTCCCTCTTCATCCTCAGCCAGCAGATTCAACATCAACATTTTATCTCTAAAGAAGCTACCAGATGCATCTTCCTTCCATCCCTCGCTCCATTTTCTCCTGTCTAAATCGTCATTCTCCTCATTGATCAATAAAGGCCCAGTAAGAATTAAGAAAAATACTTAGGTGTTTTGACTGTTACAACTTAATTATTCTAAGTGTCAGGAAATTTCTCCTTAGTTCTAGGTTGCCTCTCTCCTTGATTACTTTTCATCCGTTGCAATCATTTGCTTGAAATGTCTAGGAAATAGTGGCCAGCATTTTCTTGGGCTAAACACCCGTCTGGCCGAGGAGCCAAGACAGGCGAGGAATATGGGCGAAGAGCTGAGTCGTGGGCGTGAGGACGAGCACAAATGCAAGGTGAGGGAGGCCAGCGGGTGAAGAGCAGCAAGGCTGTGGGCATTAGGGGAAGGGGAAGGGAGGGGCCAGCCAGGGGTGGAATCAGCTGGTTTGCTAATCTGCCCCAAAGGTTAGCTACCTGTTACGTCCTTTTGCCTCATTGTGTATTCTCTGATGGGGTTTGAGGTTGCTTCAATAGAAAAAACAATATTTTGCCCAAACCAACATTTTTTAGGATTTCCCTCCTGTCACTGTGTGATGTTTTTGGTGACTTATAAGATGTGACATTGGGAAAAAAACCACACGTTTTCACATTGTTCATAACTAAATCGGTTTATCTCTGGTATGCACTTTCTGATGCATTTTGAACATTGGTTTGCAATGAAGAGGTTTCTCACGCTCTGGACCCTTGTGTGGCTACTCTCCTGTGTGATTTCGGGTGTGGATGTGGAGGGCTGAAGGTTGGGCAAAACATTCACCACCATCCAAACATTTATATGGTTTCTATCCAGTGTGGATTCGCTGATGCATCACAAGAGAATCTTTCTGTGAAAAACTTTTATCACACGCTGAGCATTTATGGGGCTTTTCTCCTGTATGCATTCGGCTGTGACTTCTAAGGGAAGATGACTGAGCAAACGCTTTCCCACAGTCCAAACATTTGTAGTTTTTTTCCCCTGTGTGAATTTTTATATGCACTCTAAGGTTTGATTTGCTATTATAAAGTTTTCCACATTCGTTACACTGATATGGTTTCTCCCCTGTGTGGGTTTTATGATGTGTCCAAAGTCCATTCTGATAAGGAAAAGATTTTCCACATTCTAGGCAGCTGTATGGCTTCTCTCCCGTGTGGACTCTCTGATGCTTTCCAAGGTTTCCTTTATAGGAGAAGCATTTCCCACACTCCGCACACTTGTATGGCTTCTCCCCTGTGTGGATTCGTTCATGAATCTGAAGCTCACTTTGTGTAACAAAACATTTCCCACACCCCCCACATTCATAGGGTTTCTCTCCTTTGTGACGCATCTGGTGTTTCTTAAGGTTAGCAGAAAGCATAAATAGTTTCCCACATTCTGGGCATTCAAAGGGTTTCTCTCCAGTGTGAATTCTCTGATGTCGCACCAGGTTTCCTTTCAGGGTAAAACATTTCCCACATTCGAGGCACTTTTCATTTTTCTCCCCTATGTGTATTTTCACATGACTCCGAAGACCTGCACTCTGGTTGAAACATTTTCCACACTCAAAGCATTTGTAAGACTTTTTCCCATGAGTCTGCTTATGGGACCAAAGACCTGCCTTCTGAGAAAAACTCTTCCCACATTCCCAACACTTGTAAGTTTTCTCTGCTGAGTGGATTCCCTCGTGGATTCTGAGATGGGCTTTTCCACGGAAAAATTTCCCACATTCCAGACATTGGTAAGGTTTCTCTCCAGTGTGGATTTTCTGATGCGTAAGAAGCCTTGACTTTTGTTGAAAGCATAAGTCACATTCCTCACATTTATAGGGTTTTAGATTTTTGGAGTTTTTCCCAAAGGAAGATTCCTCACCCTCCAAACGTTGACTGGATCCACTTCCCACGTGGACTTTCCGGTGGGTCAAAAGGAGGGACCTGCAAGCAAAGGATTCCCCACACTCTGAGCATTCATGGGTTCTTTTGGCCGTTCTTGGAGGGCTGTTTGAGTCTGGTGGGGGATCCAAGAGTTTCCCACGCTTCATGCTTGCCCTTTGGCTGCTGCCTTGGGCTGAATTTCTACTATCTCTTGACAGTTGCCTTTCAAGTAAACCTTTGGTCACAGCTGTTTTCCTGCTGGCGGAACAAAAAAGAAGATGAGAACATTATTTGCTTTGGAGAAACACAGAAAATCACAAAATTGTTGAGAGCCAGATGCTGCCATTTGTAAAGTGCTCAGAGAATGCTGTAATGCACTATGTGTCTAAGTCGAAATGCCATTCCTATTGCTAATAACAACGGTCCTCAAACTACGGGCCGTGGGCTGCATATGGCCCACCAAAGCCATTAATTCGGCCCACACAGAACTATGAGGCTGCCCGGAATATATCGCCCTGCTCACCTTCAGCCAAGTGCAGAACTTAACTTTGTTTTTACCCATTTTTGGCCTGAAGAATGCTTGGGGCGGGGGGGGATATGAACAATTGTCTGCACAAATGCCCCAGGAGTCAAAAAATTGGCCCATTTTCTTCTCCCCTACCCCCAGAAAATATTAAGAGAAAGAGATAGAGAGAGGGAGGGAGGGAGAGAGACACTGACTTGTTGATTGTAAGCTCCTTGGGGCTGAGAAGAGTTACTGTAAAACTGAGTTTCCTGAAGTGGACCACTAGACTCCCAAGGAATTTAAAAAATGGTCTAGTAAGAAGAAAAGTTAACCAAAAGAGCAACATGCAAACAAAAGCAAATGAAACACCCGCAGGAGCAAAACAAACCAAAGTTTAATTTGTGTGCATTGTTTAATGCAGTGGTCTCCAACCTTGGCAACTTTAAGACCTGTGGACTTCAACTCCCAGAGTTCCTCAGCCAGCTAGGACCAGCTAGCCATGCCCACCCAGCCGGTCTGGCCCCCCAATAGTCTGAGTGACAGTGAATTGGCCCCTGTTTAAAAGGTTTGGGGATCCCTGGCTAATAACAACTGCAACAGTGAGGCCAGAATTGCAGTTCTTGAGCAAAGCGGTTAATGCGATGTCCCGTGTAATGACCACTTTTCTCAAGAAATGAGTTTGCAGCCCAGTTGTAGTCGTAACTCGAGGACTGCCTATAGGAAACAAAAAGTCAAGGCAAAAACTTTTCACTGCATTGCAAAGAGCTGCTGATTCTGTTCTTCAGAGGAATCATTGAGTCTCTCATGTGCATCTCCATAATTGTCTGGTTTGGCTCTGCAACCCAACAAGAGAGACACAGACTTCAGAGGAGAATTAGAACTGCAGAAAAAACAATGGCTGCCAACCTGCCTTCCATGGAGGACCCGTAAACTGCACAAGTCAAAAAGAGGGCTGTGAAAATATCTACAGACCCCTCACATCCTGGACAGAAATTGCACATCAAGACAATTAGACACAAGAACAGTTTTTTCACAAATGCTACATTACTATTACTATTAGTCTTCTCATCGTTCCTATCACCCATCTCCTCCCACTTATGACTGCAAGACTGTAACTTAGTGGCTTTCATCCTTACATTGATATTGTTTCCTGATTGCTTATTTGTACCCTAGGACTCTCACTAAGTGTTGCATCTGATGATTCTTGATGAAAGTATCTTGTCCTTTTATGTACACTGAGAGCAGCTCCACCCGAGACAAATCCCTTGTGTGTCCATTCACACTTGGCCAATAAAGAATTCAATTCGTATTTCTAAATTCTAACTTTAATTCTATTCTATTCTGCAGCTTCCTAACAAGACCAGCCTCCAGTCCAAAGGGCTTTCAAAGGTGTCATTTGTGAACCTCCACATCGCAGCCCCTTTAGCACAAAACCAAACAATAATAATCGTTGGGTTTTTAAAGGTTTTCTTCCGTTTCGCCAAACAAAAGCAACCGAAAGCCAAAGAACATCCGCTTTCTCTCTCTCTTTAGATTAAGAAGAAAGAAAAAGGACCTTTTCCGGGTTGGGAGATCCTGAGCTCAGTTCAAAGCAACTTAACTCCCCCCCCCTTAAAGAACCCCCCAAACTGAACGGGGGAGGCGAGGAGCCTCTCTGGGGGTTTCCCTTCCATCCCCCCCATAATCCTTAGGGGAAAAGCTCCGTCTGTAGGGAGCCTTCCCTCTGTTCCCAGAGACGCCCAGTCCCAGCCCTCCCATCCCGGGATCCTCGCAGGGTCAGGGACCCTCTGGGGAAGAGGGGCCACTCCAGCTACCTTTCTCCTGCGAAGGAAAAGCCCTCCTGGCAGGAAGGGACCGCAGCGGAAGGAGCCCCAACTGTTCAAGGGGAGGCCGAGCGAGCCTCTCCGGAGGACTCAGCGGCCATGCTGAGCAGCGGAGGAAAACTCGGGGATGAACGCGCAGCCTCAGACGGAGACGGGAAGGCCGGGGCGGGGCTTCTACTCTCCCTTCGGGCTCCGCCTTCTGCAAGTAACCACGCCCCTTGCTCTCAGGAATCCGAACAGAAGGGACCTTGGAGGTCTTCTAGTCCAGCCCCCTCCTGAAGCAGGAGATCCTATCCCATTCCTCACAAGGGACCGTCCAGCCTCTTCTTAAAAGCCTCCAGTGATGAAGCACCCAAAACCTCTGAAGGCAAAGCTCTTCCACTGGTGAATTGTTCTCTTAGGAAGCGTCTCTTTAACTCCAGGTTGCTTCGCTCCTTGATTACTTTCCATCCATTGTTTCTTCTCCTGCCCTCTGGGGCTTTCTAGAATAATTACCCACTCACACACACAAACACATAGAAAAAAATAATCTTTTCTTTGTTGGCAGCGTTCCAAATAGTTCTTTCTCCCCATCCATTCTGCACGCTGGAAGTGGGGCTGCCTCTCCTCCTTGGGGGGGGGGGGAGAGATTGTTGTTTTAATGAGCCCAGACACTTTTTTCCTCTTCAGAAACTCCGTTCAAAGTTCCAGTAACTTCTAGCAGAAACACAGAGTTGGCTTTTTCCTGCCTGCCGAAAGACTTTATGGCTGTTTCCTCCTAAGTGGAAAAGAAATCTTTCATTTTCCTCCCAGGAGCTTTTCATTCAGTGACGGTCACACCTTACAGTCATCTGCAACAGCCGCTGGGGCAGAGGTTATGGGATGCCCCTCCCTCCTGAGAACTTAAATGGGGGAGGGGTCTTTGAGTGGGGGGGGGTTTCTGCAGAGACTCACATTCTTGGGGGGTCAGCTGACAATCACCAGAGGGGGGGGGGCAGGAAAGAGGAGAGTTTGGGGGAGCAGCCAAGGTCTCAAGCTTCTTCCGAAGGAGGCAACAGAAGAGGGAAAGAAGCCTGAAAATACTGCTCAGCCCCTGCAAAATGGGAATTGTATTTTTATTTTATTTATATCTGTCTTTATTATTTTTACAAATAACTCAAAGAAGGGAACACATCTTCCTCCGCCTATTCTCCTCACAACAGCACTGTGAGGTGGGCTAGGCTGAGAGAGCAACTGGCCCAAGGTCACCCATCTGGCTTTCATGGCGAAGAGGGGACTGGAACCCATGGCCTCAGGCTTCCTAACGCAGGGCCTTAACCACTAGGCCATACTGGATGTCCTGGGTTTCCCTTCCCTTTCCCTCTGCTCCCGTCCCCCTACTCAATCCTGCTTAGGCCCAGAGAAGTGCCCCAGTAATGGTATCCTCTTCACCACCTGTTAGGTAGTGGAAGCGCATCCGCAGAAGGTCCATGATGATGTCTGGGTGGGTGGGCGGAGCCTCGTAATGCCGCCACTACCATAAATATTTATTTTTACTCCCAGGAACTTTTCACTCAGGTATCATCAGGTCTTAAGACTGATCTGGAACAGCCACTGGGGCAGAAGTCACATGATGACCCTCCATCTGAGAATGAAAATTGGGTGGGGGTCTCTGAGCATGGAGGGGGGTCTTCTCACATTCCTTTGTTTCCTAATCCCCAGAGACCCCGAGACAGAAAAGAAGAGAGTTTGGGGGAGCAGCTCAGATCTCCTGCTTGTTCCCAACACAATGCAACAGGGAAACAAGGCTGAAAATGTTGCCCAGCAACTGCGGAATAGAAATGATTTGATTTTTTTCCTACTTATATCCGGCTTTATTTTTTTTACAAATAAGTCAGTGGTGGGTTGCAGGCGATACTGCCCGGAGCACCGGGGACCGTTCCCGTACGGTGCCCCGGAGGGCCCACCCGCCTGCCCTCCTTACCTGTCTTTAAACTCTTCAGCGATTTCGTGCCTGCGCAATGCTCTGCCGAGCAGCCGGAGCATTGCGGAGGCGTCGCTGGATGGTAAGAAACATGCACAATGCACATGGGCACTGCACGCATTCATGTGGAGGACGCCGGGCCCCTTTGCAACCGTACCTGTTGCAACGGGATCCAGAACCCACAACTGAAATAAGTCAAGGCACTGAACATATCCCACCCACCTTCCTTCCCATCTCTGGAGGGACCTGAAAATGGCTCTGCATGGACGGTTGCCATCCGACCTGACTGAGCTGGAGAGGATTTGCAAGGAAGAAGGGCAGAAAATCCCCCGATCCAGATGTGCAAAGTTTATTGCTTCATACCCAAAAAAGACTGGAGGCTGTAAATGCTGCCAAAGGTGCTTCAACAAAGTAACTGAGTGAAGGGTCTGAATATTTATGCCAATGTCTCGTTCCAGTTTTTTTTTTCTTTTTTAATTCATTTGAAAACATTTCTAAAATTCTGTTCTCATTTCTCATTATGGGGAACAGAGTGTAGATTTAATGAGGGGAAAAATGAAATTCAACAACTGCACAATCAGGCTGCAGCATAACAAAATGGGCAAAAGGCCTGAATGTCCAAAGTGAGGTGGGGTCCCATTAATCCCGAGCGTGTCAGGCACATTTAGGCAGCCACCCATCATCTGCCCTTAAGAGCAGCGGCTCCATCCGAATCGCCAAGAGATTTTTCCTAAAGTGAATGGAAAATCTGCTCCTTTCCATTCAATCCCAAAGTCGGAAGAGGGAGGAGGGAGCCAAAAGAACCAAGATGGCGGCTGTTTTAAAGGGAAACACACATAAAGCTAGAAAGCAGCAGGATTTTGTCTGCAGAGCATGGCACCATCTTGACTCACTCCATGCTCTAAAAACACTCTTCTTGACTATTTGGAACACATCTTTTATTAAGTATTATATTCACAGATCAAAGAAATACAATTCAGTATTTCTGTGAATATACTGTATGTATGTGTTTCTACATATGAAAGGTAATGTGAAAAAAAGGGGGGGAATCCCTCCAAAATAAGATGGGATAATGGGGCACTGAGTGTAGATTTAATGAGAAAAAAATGAATTTCGTTTTTATTAAGGATTTACTTTTATTAAGGATTATATTCAGAGATCAAAGAAAGAAACTCAATACAATATGTACAGTATACCTGTGAATATACTGTGCGTTTGTACATTGTATGAAAGACAATGTGAAAAAAGCAAAAAAAAAACTACCAAAATAGACAGTAAGAAAAATAAACTTTCCCTCTTCATCCTCAGCCAGCAGATTCAACATCAACATTTTATCTCTAAAGAAGCTACCAGATGCATCTTCCTTCCATCCCTCGCTCCATTTTCTCCTGTCTAAATCGTCATTCTCCTCATTGATCAATAAAGGCCCAGTAAGAATTAAGAAAAATACTTAGGTGTTTTGACTGTTACAACTTAATTATTCTAAGTGTCAGGAAATTTCTCCTTAGTTCTAGGTTGCCTCTCTCCTTGATTACTTTTCATCCGTTGCAATCATTTGCTTGAAATGTCTAGGAAATAGTGGCCAGCATTTTCTTGGGCTAAACACCCGTCTGGCCGAGGAGCCAAGACAGGCGAGGAATATGGGCGAAGAGCTGAGTCGTGGGCGTGAGGACGAGCACAAATGCAAGGTGAGGGAGGCCAGCGGGTGAAGAGCAGCAAGGCTGTGGGCATTAGGGGAAGGGGAAGGGAGGGGCCAGCCAGGGGTGGAATCAGCTGGTTTGCTAATCTGCCCCAAAGGTTAGCTACCTGTTACGTCCTTTTGCCTCATTGTGTATTCTCTGATGGGGTTTGAGGTTGCTTCAATAGAAAAAACAATATTTTGCCCAAACCAACATTTTTTAGGATTTCCCTCCTGTCACTGTGTGATGTTTTTGGTGACTTATAAGATGTGACATTGGGAAAAAAACCACACGTTTTCACATTGTTCATAACTAAATCGGTTTATCTCTGGTATGCACTTTCTGATGCATTTTGAACATTGGTTTGCAATGAAGAGGTTTCTCACGCTCTGGACCCTTGTGTGGCTACTCTCCTGTGTGATTTCGGGTGTGGATGTGGAGGGCTGAAGGTTGGGCAAAACATTCACCACCATCCAAACATTTATATGGTTTCTATCCAGTGTGGATTCGCTGATGCATCACAAGAGAATCTTTCTGTGAAAAACTTTTATCACACGCTGAGCATTTATGGGGCTTTTCTCCTGTATGCATTCGGCTGTGACTTCTAAGGGAAGATGACTGAGCAAACGCTTTCCCACAGTCCAAACATTTGTAGTTTTTTTCCCCTGTGTGAATTTTTATATGCACTCTAAGGTTTGATTTGCTATTATAAAGTTTTCCACATTCGTTACACTGATATGGTTTCTCCCCTGTGTGGGTTTTATGATGTGTCCAAAGTCCATTCTGATAAGGAAAAGATTTTCCACATTCTAGGCAGCTGTATGGCTTCTCTCCCGTGTGGACTCTCTGATGCTTTCCAAGGTTTCCTTTATAGGAGAAGCATTTCCCACACTCCGCACACTTGTATGGCTTCTCCCCTGTGTGGATTCGTTCATGAATCTGAAGCTCACTTTGTGTAACAAAACATTTCCCACACCCCCCACATTCATAGGGTTTCTCTCCTTTGTGACGCATCTGGTGTTTCTTAAGGTTAGCAGAAAGCATAAATAGTTTCCCACATTCTGGGCATTCAAAGGGTTTCTCTCCAGTGTGAATTCTCTGATGTCGCACCAGGTTTCCTTTCAGGGTAAAACATTTCCCACATTCGAGGCACTTTTCATTTTTCTCCCCTATGTGTATTTTCACATGACTCCGAAGACCTGCACTCTGGTTGAAACATTTTCCACACTCAAAGCATTTGTAAGACTTTTTCCCATGAGTCTGCTTATGGGACCAAAGACCTGCCTTCTGAGAAAAACTCTTCCCACATTCCCAACACTTGTAAGTTTTCTCTGCTGAGTGGATTCCCTCGTGGATTCTGAGATGGGCTTTTCCACGGAAAAATTTCCCACATTCCAGACATTGGTAAGGTTTCTCTCCAGTGTGGATTTTCTGATGCGTAAGAAGCCTTGACTTTTGTTGAAAGCATAAGTCACATTCCTCACATTTATAGGGTTTTAGATTTTTGGAGTTTTTCCCAAAGGAAGATTCCTCACCCTCCAAACGTTGACTGGATCCACTTCCCACGTGGACTTTCCGGTGGGTCAAAAGGAGGGACCTGCAAGCAAAGGATTCCCCACACTCTGAGCATTCATGGGTTCTTTTGGCCGTTCTTGGAGGGCTGTTTGAGTCTGGTGGGGGATCCAAGAGTTTCCCACGCTTCATGCTTGCCCTTTGGCTGCTGCCTTGGGCTGAATTTCTACTATCTCTTGACAGTTGCCTTTCAAGTAAACCTTTGGTCACAGCTGTTTTCCTGCTGGCGGAACAAAAAAGAAGATGAGAACATTATTTGCTTTGGAGAAACACAGAAAATCACAAAATTGTTGAGAGCCAGATGCTGTCATTTGTAAAGTGCTCAGAGAATGCTGTAATGCACTATGTGTCTAAGTCGAAATGCCATTGCTATTGCTAATAACAACGGTCCTCAAACTACGGGCCGCGGGCTGCATATGGCCAGCCAAAGCCATTAATTCGGCCCACACAGGACTATGAGGCTGCCCGGAATATATCGCACCGCTGACCTTCAGCCAAGTGCAGAACTTAACTTTGTTTTTACCCATTTTTGGCCTGAAGAATGCTTGTGGCGGGGGGGTGGGTGGGATACGAACAATTGTCTGCACAAATGCCCCAGGAGTCAAAAAATTGGCCCATTTTCTTCTCCCCTACCCCTAGAAAATATTAAGATAAAGAGATTAAAAGAGGGAGGGAGGGAGAGAGACACTGACTTGTTGACTGTAAGCTCCTTGGGGCTGAGAAGAATTATTGTAAAACTGAGTTTCCTGAAGTGGACCACTAGACTCCTAAGCAATTTAAAAAATGGTCTAGTAAGACTTCCGGGGGAGGATCCTGTCGTCGTCGGGGGCTCAATGGAGCTCCCCCCAGAGTTCTGGTCTGTATATCTAAAAGATCTATAGATATCTCCCCTTTTAGGCAGAAAGGGGCAGGGAGTAGCTCAGTCGTTAGAATCTCTTTGAAATTCACAGCCTTTTGTTTTTCGCTGTGAACAGAGAAGAGGTGCAACACAAAGCTGAGCTTTTTTTCTTTTACTCCAGCCAGATCTTCTCGGCTGTTTTTTTCAGCCCAAGGCAGATCATCCTCCCCCCTCAGAACAAATTTAAGCTATTTAAAATCGGTCGGGGCAGTGACCATTCCTGAAATCCTTTTTTGTTTATCATTATTTAAATACCAGCTTCAATCTAACCAAAAACTCCTTTGTTTAACTGTTTTTCAAAATGGCGATTTTATAACCTTCGCAGTTGATATATTTAATCAGCCCTGTTTTTCTGAAAACTTTTCTTTACTAATTGCCAAAGTTTACTCAAAGTATTTTATTGCAAATCAGGGTGTGCAGAGACTTTGTTTGTTCGCTTGTTTTTTTTTATAATGGCTCCCAAGTCAAAAAATTCCAAGCGTTTTCTTAACAATGCATCCCAAGTAATCGCGATAAAGCCACAGTCTTTGCCTTCTACGCCCCCTACTGGAGATTTGTTAATGAAAGAATTTCTTTTTGAAACTCTCAGAGAATTTAAAGAGGAAATAATGCAATTTATTTCGGAACTATGTGATCAATTGGATGCTAAGATTGCCCGAACAAGGAACGATACCATTGAAGCGATAACCGTGATGACAGACTACATTGCAGGAATGGAGGATAAATTGGAATTTTTGGAACAAGATAATTTTAATTTGACATCTAAAATCGAAAAGTTGCAACAGGAAATTGAAATGGCAGAGAGACTACTTGTTATGACAAATTATAAAAAGACTGCGTTTGCAATAAGAGTTAGGGGATTGCGTGAAAACGAACAGGAGAATTTGAAGCAGACCTTTTTTGAGGCGTTCAGTCGTGTGGTGGGCGGTCCGGGACTCAACTTTGATTGGCAGATCCAAAAAATTTACCGCCATAATTCGTGGACAGCAAAACAGAGACAGCTTCCGAGAGATGTGGTTATATATTTCGCTACAAAAGAGTCCAGAAACGCGATGCTGCAAGAGTTCTACAACAACAGGCTGCGAATTGATGGACAGGATTTGATCGTCTTCAAAGAGGTGCCTCCCCAGATGTTAAAAGCCAGGAGAGACTATGCTTTTTTAACTAAAGAACTTAGAGATAATCAGATACGGTACAGATGGGAAGCGCCATTTGGTATTACAGTCACACTTAATGATCAGAAACATCGCCTCAACTCAGCTTGTGAAGCCCGAGATTTTTATCATAAGATCTTAAAGGCGGGACTTCCTGAATTACCCGGACTTGGACAAATACAAGGAGAAGTACAACAGAATTAACCAATCACACAATTACAAGGCGGGAGCTGTCGTTTTTCCCCTTCGGAAAGGCAGTAGAGCGGAGAACAAGGATTTAGTTATGCTTTCAAAATATTTGCTTAATCTTAACTTGAACAACACTCTGTGACTATGTTTTGTAGAAAATGGCATAGCGCTATACCGATCAAGAGACATTAAGGTTGTAAGAAATGATGCTGATCACCTCGGAAATTATATTGTATGGGACTTTAAAAAAAAAAAAAGACTTGATGGACAATTTGGAACTTTTACATAAACTGCTTATGTTTTATTCTCTAGGGTGGGGAAGGCGGAGATTGTGACGCTTTTGGATTGTGGTTTAGGTTGAATTGAGTTGGGAAGGGTGGCGCAGATGGGAGGGTAGTGAAGGATTAATTAGAGATTATTTTGAGCCAGAAAGTAAGCTGACTTTTATAGTAACATTTATTTGAACATAAGTTTGGAAGAATATACTCGGGAGCTTGAAGGAAGGCGGAGCAAATAGGGGAGGTGTACGGATGATAATAAAATATATATATGGACACGGGTAGAGGCAGGATGAGTGGAGTTGGAACAGAAACCGAGAGAAATATTTGAGGTGTTTAAGTTGCTTTATAGAGAAAGAAGTAAAAGGGATATATTAAAGGTTTGGAAATGGATACATATTTAGATAAAGAGACAAGGTCCCTAGCTAAAGTAGAATTTTATTTGATTAACTCACTTGGTTTCAACATAGTTTGAAATCCTGCAAGTAATAAATTAATTGAGATTAGGAATGATGTACATTGTTTAAGTGTTAACACTGATGGGAAGCTGAGTTTAAGGTAGAGAGTTTATTGATATTTTTTTCTGGGGGGGGGGGTTCCCCCTGTTATTTTTTAATTATTTTTTTTCTTTTTTTTCCTTTATTTTTTATTTTTATTATTTTTTAACTTTTAATCTATCTGGTTTCAATATACTCCAGACTTTGCTTGATAAGGAACGATGTCGGGAATGGGATCTGGGAAGTCGGAAGGGGGTCTGGGAGGGGGGTTCATGGGGGGGAGGGTGGAAATGTAGATTCAATTTTTAAAACAATGAATGCACTTGGATACTGTTGCTTTTTTTTCTTTTTCTTTCTTTCTTTTTCTTTTCCCTAAAATTTTTTTTTCCTTATAATTTTAGTGTAAATTACAAAATGAATAGACCAAAGAATAGTAAAAATACACCGAAGTGAGGAGTAGAGGGAAAGAAGAGGGAGGAATGAAAAGGGAGTGAGAAGGGAATGTAAGGAGGGTGAGATGGTGGGAAGGGGAGAAAGGAATGGTTGAGGGGGAGGGGAAGTAGAAGAGGGGATTGTTGGAGGGGAGAAATGAAAGTTGGAGGGGTAGAAGAAAGGGTGTATGAAGGATAGAAGTGTTATGAGTTGTATTTATTGCTTTTTTTTCTTTTTAATTGCACAGTATTTAAGTGATTTTTTGGTAATTTTTTTTTTAGTATTTTATTAGGATTTATAGGCGGCCCTTTTCCCTAAGGGGACTCAGGGCGGCTTACAATCATTAGGGAGGGGGTGCAATTCAAAATAAACAATATGTGAGCAAAATAAAATAATAAAAACACAACTTGCATTCAACATTCAACACTCGGGTGGGGCAAATTAGAGGCTTATCCCCAGGCCTGTTGGGATAGCCAGGTCTTGAGGGCTGTGCGGAAGGCCTGGACGGTGGTGAGGGTGCGTATCTCGATGGGGAGATTGTTCCACAGGGTCGGAGCTGCAACAGAAAAGGCTCTCCTCCGTGTAGTCGCCAGTCGACATTGACTGGCGGATGGGATTCGGAGGAGGCCCAGTCTGTGCGATCTTATCGGTCGGAGGGAGGTAACCGGCAGAAGGCGGTCTCTCAAGTACTCAAGTACTTTATACTGATTGTATAAAGGAAAACGAAAATGAAATAAAAATGTTTGAAGACAAAAAATGGTCTAGTAAGAAGAAAAGTTAACCAAAAGAACAACATGCAAACAAAAGCAAATGAAACACCCGCAGGAGCAAAACAAACCAAAGTTTAATTTGTGTGCATTGTTTTGCTGGCTGAGGAACTCTGGGAGTTGAAGTCCACAGGTCTTAAAGTTGCCAAGGTTGGAGACCACTGGTTTAATGGACTGTGAAATTGGCCACACCCACCTAGTCACAGGAACAGCTAACCACGCCCACCCAGCCGGTCTGGGCCCCCAATAGTCTGAGTGACAGTGAATTGGCCCCCTGTTTAAAAAGTTTGGGGATCCCTGGCTAATAACAACTGCAACAGTGAGGCCAGAATTGCAGTTCTTGAGCAAAGCGGTTAATGTGATGTCCCATGTAATGACCACTTTTCTCAAGAAATGAGTTTGCAGCCCAGTTGTATTCCTAACTCGAGGACTGCCTATCGGAAACAAAAAGTCAAGGCAAAAACTTTTCACTGCATTGCTGTGTTGTAAAACAAAGATAAAACACAATTGAAGGCGAATATACGTGTCCCAGGATGAAGTTGAAGGACCCAATCTGTGTCGGTCACCAGGGTCAACCGTGGTGGAGTTGGACTCGTGCTGGAGCCCATCCTCATACACAACTACACCACACACACAACAAGATATACTCTGCTAGAGAGAAGTTCTCCGAGGATGGCCTCCAGTCCGAAACCTCAGAAAATAAAACCTCTGATCCTGATACCCGATCCATAAAAAAGAAATGCTTATGTTCCGAAGACTTCAGATAAAATGGAAGAAACCACCAAGATGGAAGACCAAGAGGAATCAATGCATAGTTGTGAGAAGGAAAACTCAAAAGGAAGAGGAACGGAGTGGGAAGGGCGGGTGGGAAAAGAGCCAATCTCCTCCCATTCCGCCATCCCAAAAAAGAGGTTCAGGCAAGGGGTCCAAGGACAGTTTGTTATTAAGTGGGATGCCGGCTGACCTTGAAGCAGTGTCAGGAAGAGATACCACCCTTATTTCCCCCCCCCAAGGATTCTTCTTCCCCCCCCCCCCTTCATGGCCGTCCCTCAGGGAATAGTCAGGGAGGAGAGGAGAGCACCAGGTGGCAACCAGCCTCCAAACCTCCTTAAAATCTTTGCTCTGTAAAGCATCCACCATGAAGGGCCACATCACAGTCCCTTCAGGGCAAAAGAAGGAAAATAGCGATTTCTCCTGATTCCACCAAGCAGATTCAACTTTAGCATAAGAACAAAGGATTTCATCTGTTCCCCTTTTAAATTTGCAGATATTTTTTTTATTTTTCCCTTCTACAACACCTTACTGTCATTACATCAACATTGTTATGTCATACCTGCACATGTATATAATATTTTGCTTCTATATTTACACACTTTATACACAGTTCTATATATATTTATATATATTGTTTTTTGGCTTAATTAATTTTATTCCTGTTTTGCAGCCATTTGTACCAATTGTTTCAAATTTCATAATATTCCGACTCTTCTTTCTTTTTTAATTTCAGTGTTAATTTGTCCATTTCTGCACAATCCAAAGGTTTTTTTTATCACTAATTCGTCCGAGCGGGGTATTATTTTGTTTCCAGCATTGGGCAAATGCTATTCTAGCTGTAGTTAGCAGATGTGTTTGTTCCCCTTTTAAATTGAGCTCAGGGGAAAAGGATCTTTTGTGGGTTAAGACAATATGAACTCAATTCAATTCATTTAGAGCCTTTTTTCTTTCTCCCAAACTCTCCCCCCCCCACCCATTGCAATGAGATCGCTCTGTGTTAAGAGCACATTACAAATCTCAACAAAGGTTTTAAAGCTCCGTTTTTCCAACTGCACGTGTGGGATAGGGATGCTCAGAGACCTCTGACGGACCACAGAGAGACCTTCTGAAAATAACTTACCCCAAAGTTACTTCCCGGATCCACCCCTCGGGGAGCCTTGGACGGGCGAGGAGGGGGCAGATCCAGCCGAAGGACGGAGCACGCTTTGTCCCCCTGGAGGGGAGGGAGGGATCCGCTTCCTTCAGGCAACGACGGAGCTGGATCTCCCCCAGGAAAACCCTGCGAGCCGAAGAGCGGAATCGGCAGCTCCCTTCCTGGGGTCGGGGGAGAGATCTCCTGGGAGAAGGGGCGGCCTGGAGGCCGGAGGGAGAGCAGCCCCACCTGTATCGAGCGGGACCCAGAAGTCTCTCTCGAGGGATCCAGCGCCGATCCTCCTCCTGCAAAGCGGAACACGCGGAGGGAAGCGGAGATCCAGCCAGGGGGAGGGATGGGGGAGGAGTCTCCGCTCGCCTCTCGGGCTCCGCCCCCGCCCTGCAGCCCCGCCCCTTGTCCATCTCCTTACCCCCTCCGCCCCTCCCCTTGCACCGAAACTTCTTCTGTTCCTCCAATGGGCTTTGGTGTCGAGGTTCCCTCTGCCAATGGGAAGAGTGCCCGTCTCTGCACGTTGGAAGCAGGGCTGCCCCTCCTCCCCCGGCGCGCCTGTGTGCGTGTGTTATTGTTTGTGTATATTTGTGTCTCTGTGCGCCCTTGTATTAAGCCCGACACAAAGAGGCCCTTTTTAAGGTTTTTCTCTTTAGGAACTCCATTTAAAGTGGCAGTAACTGGGGCAGAGTTTAAAAGATGGCCTCCCATCGTGAACATTAAAATTGGGTGGAGGTCTCCGAGCATGGAGGGGTCTTCTCACATTCCTTGGTTTCCTAATCCCCAGAGACCCCGAGACAGGAAAGAAGAGAGTTTGTGGGGGGAGAAGCTCAGATCTCATTCTTTTTCCCCATAAGAGGCAACACAAGGCAACAGGGAAACAAGCCTGAAAATATTGCCAAGCCCCTGCCAAATAGAAATGATTTAATTTTTAGTTACTTATACCTGCCTTTATTATTTTTACAATAACTCAAAGACAGGGAAGATATCCCACAGATCTTCCTTCACCTATTTGGCTCACAACAACTCTGTGTTAGGTTGAAAGAGAGACTGGCCCAAGGTCGCCCATCAGCCTTTCATGGCCAAGGCAGGACTGGAACCCATGGCCTCAGGCTTTCTAATGCAGGCCCTTAACCACTAGGCCATACTGGATGTCCTGGGTGTTGGTTGGGAATGGTCATCTTTGAAAATGGGGGGGGGGAGTTCAGTTCCCAGAATTCATGCTGGCTGGGGGATTCTGGGAGTTGAAATCTAGAGAGCTTAAAATGGTGAAGGTTGAGAAACATGGATATGGACCTATGTAAACATGCATCAGTGTCCATGTAGAAACGTGTGTTTGAGGAGTGTGTTTATAAAAATCTTCCAGAAGGAAAAGCAGCTGAAGAAAGGGAAATAAACCATTATACAGGTGATAATTAACCCAGATCCTGACCATTACAATTTGGCATCTAGGGGGACCCAGGAAGTGTGACTTTTCTGCAGCAGGCCCTGCCCTGTGGAAGGCCCTTTCCTGGGGGATCCTGCAGGGCCTCCCCACCCTTAATAGTCTTCGGGAAAGCTGTAGGAGGCTGTTTTCCCCCAGGTCCTGGGACAAAGTGGGGTTCGAAGTGGAGGATTGGATATTGGGGTGCCTGTGTGTACAACGGGGAGCCCAATTCTTTCATGAATTTAATCAAGTGTAGAGTTGCACCATTACAACACTGGCAAGTCAAGGGGCTCGAAGTGCACCATACGTCCTAAGTGAGATGGGGTCCCATTAATCCTGAGCATGTCAGGCACATATAGGGGGCCTCCTACGATTTGCCCTTAAGAGCAGGGGGTCCATCCGAACCACCAAGACATTTTTTGTACAGCTAATGGCAAATCTACTCCTTTTAATTCAATTTCGTAATCGGACGTATCCAGCGAGGGAGGATGGCGCCTAAAGAACCAAGATGGCTGCTTTTTCAATGCTCATCACACACAGAGCTAAAAAGCAGCAGGACTTTTGTCTGCAGAGCATGGCACCCCATGGACAGCCATCTTGACTCTTTTGACCTGACCACCCAGTCTGTGTTCTCAAAAGAGTCTTCTTGATTATTTTGAATTATTTTATTAAGGACTACATTTGCAGGTCAAACAAAGACACTTAATATAATTAAGTACAGTAGGTTTGTGAACATACTGTATATGTGCATGAATATATGAAAAACACAATGTGGAAAAAAAGAAAATAAATCACTCCAAAAAAGGTAGGAAGAAAAAGAAACTTCCCCTCTTCATCCTCAGCCAACATTGGATCACCAGATGCATCTTCATTCCATCCTTCACCCCATTTTCACCCCTTTAAATCTTCAGTTCTCCTTATTCATTAACAAAGGGCTAGAAAAAAAATTACAAAAATATCTGACTGCCTTGACTTACGACTGTAACAACTAATGACCAGAAATCCATTCCCAATTGTGCTCATAAACCAAAGACTTCCTGTCTTCTGCCAAACATTATATATATATATGGTTACCACACACTTATAATTTAGTTCCTGGTGAATTATAACATGTGATGTTTTTTTAAAAAATGTTTTCCACATTGTTCCCAACTAAAGGGGTTTATTTCTGTTATGGACTTTCTGGTGCATTTTTAATGTTGATTTGCAGTGAAAAGGTTTCTCACACTCTGCACACTTGTGAGGCCACTCTCCTGTGTGACTTCTGGTGTGCATGCGAAGGGCTGAAGGCTGGGCAAAACATTTCTCACACTCCAGACATTTATATGGTTTTTCTCAAGTGTGGGTTTGTTGATGCCTGACAAGACTATATTTCCTTGAAAAACATTTATCACATTCTGAGCATTTGTGAGGTTTCTCTCCTGTATGGATTCGGCTGTGAACTCTAAGAGCAGATGACTCAGCAAATTGTCTCCCACAGTCTAAACATTTGTAGTTTTTTTCCCCTGTGTGAGTTTTCACATGACTTCTAAGAGCTGATGAGGTACGATAAAATCTTCCACAGTCGTTGCATTGATGTGGCTTCTCCCCTGTGTGGATTTTGTGATGTCTCCAAAGGACTCCACTCTGAGCAAAGCATTTCCCACAGTCTACGCATCTGTAGGGCTTCTCTCCCGTGTGAAACCTCTGATGCGTTACAAGGTTTTGTTTTTGGGAAAAGCATTTCCCACACTCCCCACACTTGTATGGCTTCTCCCCCGTGTGGATTCTCTGATGAATTTGAAGCTCTCCTGGCGAAATAAAACTTTTCCCACATTCCCCACATTTATAGGGTAGGTCCCCTTTATGCCATACCTGGTGTCTCTGAAGTTCATGAGAATACATAAATCGTTTCTCACATTCTGGGCATTCATAGGGTCTCTCTCCCGTGTGAAGTTTTTGATGTCGCTTCAGGCTCGATTTCGAGGTAAAACCTTTTCCACATTCAAGGCACTTTTCGTTTTTCTCCCCTCTGTGTGTTTTCTCATGACTCCAAAGAGATGAATTCTGGGAGATATATTTTCCACACTCAAAGCACTTGTAAGACTTTATTCCTGCATGGATCTTCTCATGGAGCCAAAGACTTGAGTTCCGAGAAAAGCTTTTCCCACATTGCCAACACTTGTAAGGTTTCTCCCCTGTGTGGATTATCTCATGGTCTCTGAGATGGGCTTTTTCACGGAAAAATTTCCCACATTCCAGACATTGATAAGGTTTGTCTCCAGTGTGGATTTTCTGATGTCTAAAAAGGTTTGACTTTTGACCAAAACATAAGTCACATTCCTCACATTTATAGGGTTTTAGTGTTGGGGGGCTCCTGAGATATTTGGAGTTTTTACCAGAGAGCGATTTCTCATCCTCCAATCCTTGACTGGATCCACTTCCCACATGGACCTTCCTGTGGGTCAAAAGGAGGGACTTGCGGGCAAAGGATTCCCCACACTCGGGGCATTCATGGGTTCTTTTGGGTGTTCTTGAACTGTTTCTTGTGTCTGATAGGGGATCCAAGAGAGTCCCACCCTCCATGCTTTCTGGTGGCTGCTGCCTTGGGCTAAATTTCTACTATCTGTTCATAGTTCCCTTTCAGGTAAATCTTTGGTCACAGCTGTTTTCCTGCTGGTGGAACAAAAAAGAAGATAAGATTATTTCATTTTGAGAAACACAGAGAATCACAGAATCGCTGAGGGCCAGATGCTGACATTTTTAAACTGCTCGGAGAGTGCTGTAAAGCACTATGTATCTAAGTCAAAGTGCTATTGCTATTGTTAATAATAACCACAACAGTGAGAGAGGAATTGCAGTTCTTGAGCAAAGCAATCATGTGATGTCTCACATAATGACCACTTTGCTCAACAAGTGAGATTGCAGCCCAGTTTTAGTTGTAACTCCACAACTGCCTATAGCCGTGATGGCGAAACTATGGTACGCGTGCCACAGGTGGCACGCAGAGCCCTCGCTGCAGACATGCCAGCTGCCCCAGCCCAGCTTCACTAGCATGCAAATGCAGGCATGTCTGCCACTGGCTAGCTGGTTTTCAGGGCAATGCCAGGGCCAGGGACGCATGAGCATTCGAGGGGGGTGGGGTGTTTCCTGCTGGTTCGCACCAGCTAGGGAGAACCGGATGGTGAAATTTACCGATCTGGTGAGGAGGTTTGACCGGTGGACCCGGAAGTAACTTCCGGAACGTCTGCCCCGGCCCTGTCGCTCGCTCGCTCACCCCCGCCTGTCCGGAAGCAGATCCATTGCTCTCTCCCCCCCGCCCGTCCACACTATCCTAGCCCAATTCGGTGTCAGGTCCCATACCTGAGAGTGGAGGTGATGAACGGCGAAGCATGGAGAGGTCCAGTGGCACAATCCACCAGACAGCAGTGGCCGATCTCCCAAAGTTCTTTCCCCAGCGTATGATAGCTTTCTACTGGATTCCCCTCTATCCTGCCTTCTCCGATCTCCCTAATTTCGGCCCTTAATCCTCCAGTTGTCTATTTTTGGAAGGTCTTCCCCTCTCTTTCCCCCCCTTCATAGGAGTCCCTACAAAATTTTGCCACATGGCTTGGGGGGGGGGTGATCATGTGACTGAGTGTGCATGAGTAATGTCCAGTTGTCCATACCTGCCCGGTCACATGATTGCCAAGCCACACCCACAAAATAGGCCACACCCACAGAACAGATTCTAAAAAAATTGAAACCCACCACTGGGGGGGGACACTCGCATTGAACAGCAAACTTGTTCAGTTGGAGGCTTCCTTCAGACTTCAAACAGTTGCAGGGTTTTTTTGCTTCGAGATTGGTGCAGGAGGCTTTACAGGACCAAAACGGGGAAAAAAACCCACGCTTTCCGCGCCTCATTTTCACCCTGGAAAGCCTCCTGCACCAACCCGTAAGCAAAAAAAAAATATCTGTGCAACAACTGAGCGAGGAAGCTCTGGGGGGCCAGGCCATTCATATTCACTTCCAGCCCACCAGGAGTTCGCTGCCCTAGGGCAGAAATGAGACCCTGTCCTGTGGAGGAAGACTAGAGCAAGAATGGCAAGGTTTTACAGAAACCAGCAGGGAGCAGGTCAGGTGGGGCTGGCTGGATGGGGAAGTGACTTCTTGGATTGTTTGTTGGATTGTTTTTTGTCCTCTGTCCTCCGGAAGCTTGGACCCTGAAGGCTCCAGAGGGCTTAAACCGGAAGTCCGTTTCTGAAGTTCCAGTTTGCCCGTAGGGCTGTTTTTTTGCGCTCCGGAGGCTTCAGGGAAGCTCCTGAAGCCTCCAGAAGGCCTCTCGGGGCAGCATGGGGGGCGAGAGAGGCTGTTTTCCCCTCCCCAGACTCCTATAAAGCCTCTGGAGCCTGGGGAGGATAAAAAATGGCTTAAAAAAGGCTGAACTCAGCCGACAGGGCAATGCCACGTATGCCATAGGTTCCCCATCCTAGGTGTATAAGATGGACCAACATTTCCATGCTCTTTTTTTGAGGGGGGGGAAGGTGTGTCCTATACTCTGAAAAATACGGTAAACTAAAACCTTTAATATTCAGATTAAATTGCCGTGTTGGCACTCCGAGGTAAATAAGTGGGTTTTGGGTTGTAGTTTTGGCACTTGGTCTCTAAAAGTTTTGCCATCATGGCCCTATAAGAAACACAGAAAGGTAAGGCAAAAACTTTCACTCAATTGCCCTTTTGTCAAATGAAGATAAAAAATAAATGAAGGCGAATCTACGTGTGCCAGGATGAAGTTGCAGGATCCAATCTGGGTCAGTCACAAGGACCAGAGGTTTTGTCTTCCAAGCTTTCGGACTCGATAGAGAGGTAGACAGAGAGAGGGGGGGGGGGGGAGAGAGAGGAGACACACAGAGAAAGAGAGAGAGAGGCAGATAGACAGACACAGAGACAAGACAGAGAGAGAGAGAGACAAGATACACAGAAAGAAAGAGAGAGAGAAAGGTCTTATTTTCAGAGTCCAAAATGTTTTTGTTGCATGCAGAAATAAAAATTTGTTTTCTCTGTAACAGTTCATTGATTTCATAAATGGAACATTATAGTTTTTTTATATATATAGCATGAAAATAAAAAAATGATATAAGCTGTATTATCTTCATTTTAGATGTCAAAAGGGTTTTGTGGCTCCCAGTTTTTCTTTTTTGTGGGAAATGGGTCCAAATGGCTCTTTGAGTGTTTAGGTTACAGACCCCTGTGCTGGAGAGAAATTTCCTGAGGATGGGCTCCAGCATGTGTCCGAATACTCGGAAGACAAAACCTCTGATCCTGGTGACCGACCCAGACTGGATCCATTAAAAAACAATTTCTTCAAACCAAGATTTAAATGAGAGAAAATGGAAGAAACCAGCAAAATGAAATCAACGGGGACCAATGCATAACTGTGAGTAGGAAAACTCAAAGAAAGATGAGAGAGATCAGATGGGGAAGAGCAGGTGTGAAAAGGGCTGTTTTTTCCCAGCTCTTTTTGGAGGCTGCAGCAACAAAGATTTAAGGTCTTCTAGGACCCAGAGCTGTCTGGGACAGGAATTCTGGAAAATATGGACAATTAGGAAAGGCCACCTTCTGCTATCCTCTCACAAGAACTATGTCAGACCTGGCACAGCTTAAACTCCTAAATAGAAAGAGTCATTGGCTTCATTTGTTGGGTGAGGTATAGTTTTATTAGAGGTCAAGTACATTGCAGTAGTGCAAATCCAGAAGTTCACCCCCCCAACTTCCTACGAATACACACACACACACACACACACACACACACACACACACACAGTTCAGGCCAGATATTTTCATAATGGACAAGCAGTTTGGTATGTAGCTGGGATGGAGGCTGATCTTGAAGCAGAGTCTGGAGGGGATACTTTCATTTCCTCCCCCCAAAACATTCCCCCTCCCCCTGATTCATGGCAGCCACTCAGGGAATAGTAGCAAAACACAGGAAAAGACCAGGTGGCATCTGACAACCAACCCCCAAACCTCCTTAAAACCTTTTGCTCTGTAAAGCATCCACCATGAAGAGCCACATCACAGCCCCTTCAGGGCAAAAGAAGGAAAATACGGATTTCTCCTGATTCCACCAAAGGAATCAGAAGAAACGAGTATTTAGAGGCAGATTAAACATTAGTAGAAAAACAAAGGTTTTCATTTCATCCCCTTTTTAATTGAGCTCAAAGAAAAAATATCTTTTGTGGGTTAAGGCAACATGAACTCAATTCAGTTCATTTAAAACGTTTTTTTCTCCCAAACTCTCCCCCCCCCCCTATTGCAATGAGGTCAGTCTGTGTTAAGAGCACATTACAAACCTCAACAAAAGTTTTTAAACTCCGTTTTTCCAACTGCACCTGTGGGATATGGATGCTCAGAGACCTCTGACGGACCACAGAGAAACCTTCTGAAGCAATTTACCAGCATCCCCCGGGGACCCTTGGCCGGGCGAGGAGGGGGCAGAGCCATACCGGGAACAGAGCCCCGTTTGTCCCCCTGGAGGGAAGGGAGGGATCCGCTCCCTGCAGGCAACGCCAAAGCCGGATCTCCTCGAGGAAAACCCCGAGATGCCGAAGAGCGGGATCCGCAGCTCCCTTCCTCCTGGCGGGGAGAGGATCTCCTGGGAGAGCAACCTTACCTGCCTCGAGCGGGACCCGGTAGCCTCTCCGGAGGGATCCAGCGCAGATCCTCCGAGGAAGGAGCGGAAGAGGCGGAGGGAAGCGGAAGTCCAGCCAGGGGAGGGGAGGGCTAGAGGAAGGGGCGGGGCTCTGGCTTTCCTGTCTGGTCCCGCCCACGGGCCAACTCATTCGTCCCCTATGCCCCTCCTCTCCCTGCTGGGACCACGTGGTCCGAAACTTCTTCTGTTCCTCCGGTGGGTGTGGAGGGTTCCTCTGCCCATGGGAAGAGTGTCCCTCCCTGCACGCTGGAAGCGGGGCTGCCCCTCCTCCTGCTCCAGTGGGGGCGTCTGTGCTTGTATGAAGCCAGGCAAGGAGAAGCCCCTTTTAGGCTTTTCTTTTTCGGGACTCCGTTCAAAGAGCCAGGAAGGAGAAGTCAGCCGTGCTTTTGAGAAGGCATGGGACCTTTTTTTTTTTGCTGCTCCCGCCCCCTCCGCCGCCTTCCTACTGGCTCAAAAGCACGGCGGAGGAGGAGGCGGTGGCAGGGGTAACGCGGGGCTCAGCTCAGGTGCTCCGAGCGGAGGGGGAGGCGTCACTGCCACGGGCGGGAGCTTTGGCGGCTTCACCTCAGCCGCAGCGCCCGGCGGCAAATCCGGCAGTGCTGTTGGAGGAGGAGGAGGTGGCAGCAGTTATTCCGGTGGCGGCGGGGGCTTTGAGGCTTTACTTCAAGCCGCAGCGCCGGGCGCAAGCAGCTAGGACTGGCCGCCTACAAAGGACCTCCCCGGGCTTGCTTTGCTGAACACGCGGCGACTGGCGGTAGTTTGAGCGGGCGCGGCCGGCGCAAACTACCGTCAGTCGCCCCGTGCTCATCAAAACAAGTCCGGGGATATCCTTTGCGGGCGGCCAGTTCTAGCCGCCTACAAAGGACTTCCCCGCGTTTGCTTTGCTGAACACGGGGCGACTGGCGGTAGTTTGAGAGGGCGCGGGCGACGCCTAGGAGATCCTAGGAGACCGGCCGTGCCGCGTAAACTCCTGCCGCCGCCCCCCCCCCCCCGCCGTGCCCGTGCTAACCCTAACCAGGACAGAAAATTTGAGGGCCCTCAGCTTCCCGAGCCTGTGACATTAGAAATCAGAGGCAACACAACAGGGAAGCCACTGCAAAATAGAAATGATTTTTTTTACTTACTTATTAACATTCGCCTTCATTGTTTTTACAAATAACTCAACCTTCCTTCACCTATTTTCCCCACAACAACCCTGTGAGGTGCGTGAGGCTGAGAGAA
This sequence comes from Thamnophis sirtalis, assembly GCF_051295495.1. Lineage (NCBI taxonomy): Eukaryota > Metazoa > Chordata > Lepidosauria > Squamata > Natricidae > Thamnophis > Thamnophis sirtalis. The sequence continues at coordinate 1,398,566 of NW_028261383.1, forward strand.
TGACTGGTTCAAAGTCACCCAGCTGGCTTTCATGGCCTTAACCACTAGGGCCACACTGGAAGTCCTGGGTATTGGTTGGGAATGGTCATCTTTGGAGATGGGGGGGGGGCTTCAGCTCCCAGAATTCATGCCGGTTGGGGGAGTGGAAATCCACACAGCTTTAAAGTTGCCAAGGTTGAGAAATACGGATATGGAGGTAAACATGCATGTACCATGTCCATATAGACCCACACAGGGCGTTTGAGACTGTGAATTTTTATGGAAATGATCCCCCGTTCAAGGAGGAGGAGAAATGTAAAGATCGAAATCCTCGTTTCAAGACCAGAAGTTGTTTGAGGAGAGTGTGGCTGGCAGGGCCTTTGCTCACTTTTGGAAGAAGCAGCTGAAGAAGGAACGAGATAAAACTTTATGAAACTGACAACCCAGATCCTGGGACCTTTCCCCATTCTTCGGGCCTTTTGAAAAGCTGTAGGAGGCTGTTTTGCCCTCAATATTTGGGGCGGAGTAAGGCTGTGACAGCAGGATTGGAGGGGTGTGTGTGTGTGTGTGTGTGTGTGTGTGTGTGTGTTTCAGGCGCCAGATTCTTTGCTTCTCTTGCTTTTGGTTCGTACTCCCTTGTGAGCCGGAGGGACAAAAGGAGGTGACTCAGGCATTAACCACAACTCTTCCATCAACCTTAAGCTAACAGACAACTCGGGAACAACTTCAGCACCACTCCCTGTCGGACAGCTACTTCGACCAAGCTGTCAGTCAGGACAACCAATCAGCTCTTCGCAATCCCCCTCTTGCCGCCTTGCGCGTCTTAGCCAATGAGCGCCGTCCTACATCAGAAGGCGTTTCACAGGTCGTAAGTCGAGGATTTAGCAGTTTGTATTGTTTTGAGCCCCTGCAACTACGTACAGCTCATCCTCAATTTATGGCCATCTGCCCATTATGGATCGTAGACACGAAGGACCTCTTTTGGCTGTGGTCTGTCATTACTTCAAATGGTTGCAGCTGGATAGCTGCCTGTGGTGAGCCCCCATGGCTGCCTCTGCCCTCCAGCTGTGCCTGATGAGCTCTGGGCTGAAAGAGGGGACTGACCCAAACTCAGCCTCTCCCACTTGAGCTGAGAAGGGAAGGAAGGACAGAGAATCCCACACAGGAGGGGCCACAAATAATGAAACCCCGTTTGTTGGCAGGAGGAGCTGAAGGCTCACAGAGGCACATGGGGGGAGGGGGAGGTTAGCAGCATGAAATAGCAGAAGGACCCCATTTTCCTATTTTCAGTTGACCTTCCCTGTAGCCTAGGACAGTGTTTTTCAACCTTTTTTGTGCAAAGGCACACTTTTTTCATGAAAAAAATCACGAGGCACACCACCATTAGAAAATGTTTAAAAAATTTAACTCTGTGCCTATATTGACTATATATAAAGTAATTTTCCCATGGCACACCTTACATTATGTCACGGCACACTAGTGTGCCGCAGCACAGTGGTTGAAAAACACTGGCCTAGGACAAGTATGACCCCTCAGCAGCTGATAGGGGAAAGAGGCCTGGAAACACTGCTGAGTAGAATTTTGTAATATATTTATTTATATCCTGCCTTTATTGCTTTTGCCAATTACTCAAGGTAAGAAACATAACCCACATATCTTCCTCCTGGTATTTTCCTCACAACAACCCTGTGAGGCGGGTTAGACTGAGTTACTGGTCAAGGTCACCCCAGCTGGCTTTCATGGCCCAGGAAGGACTTGAATTCGGTCTCCAGCTTTCTAGCCTAGGGCCCTAACCACTAGGCCAGACTGGATCGCCCCAGATTAGATCAGAGGAGTTATTTGGGACTGGACTTATTTATTCATTTTATTTATGGTTAAAAACAGGACTGTACTGGGACAACCTCACATTAACTGAATTTTGGGACACTCAAAACAGCTTGGTGTCAGCTTGCAATTCACAGTAAATTGAATATTGAACAATATTGTCAAACATATTACTGTGTAGTGGGCTTCAGTAGGCAAGAACTGACCAGCGTAGATACAACAGCATTTATTGACTCAAAACTGGAACTGAGGAACTTCAGGCAAATCCCTGTAATTTATACTCTGGGCCCACAGGGCCTTCACCAATCATAATACTTGAAAAAGCCGGCCCAAATATGAATGTTCAAAGTTTCCCTCCAAAAGTGTTACAGTTAACAGTTAGGGCCATTTAAAGGTTAGTTTCACTTTAGCAGGGCTTGACACAACTTATATATTCAATACAGAACACCTAGAATGCTGACTCTACTTGAAACACCCAGGGGTTGAGAAGGATGTTTCTTCAAGCATCCAAGAAACTTACTTGCTCCACTGCAGAAGCTTATGATGGATGCTTGAAAAAGGAGACTGGATTGGAACACCTGCATTGTTTTCTATGGGGATCGTGTCTGTGTTTCATCTCTTATACGGTTGGAACTAACCTCTAGCTTCGCTTCAAAATGCTGGTGATCCGCAACTCCTTTTTTGGCAGCTGCTAGACGTCTTTGTTGGTGTTCCCTCTTAACTGGATGATAGGAGTATACGTAACAATATTCCTACCTCTATTCTAGGTCTTGATAGCATGTATCTTATACTGAATATTCTATTTCTACCCATTATCTCTCATTCATTTTAGTACTTCAATTCTTATTGAATTTTTAGCATGCTTTCCGTACTCCTCCTCTGAAATTTTATTGTCTCCCTGTTATTATTCTTTCTTGATCTAAGTGTTCCCTCGTCTACCTCTGCTTTTTGCTGCCAAATCTTCTAGACTCTCATCTATATCATACTTCAAATCCTTTATCTCCCTGTGGCTCTTTGTTATGGTTTTATAGATATTTTGAAACATCAATGACATTTCTTTTTGATGTAAACTTGTTATTTCCTGTTGAAGCATCTTACCTTATTTTAATAAGTCCAGAAATTACTCCAAACCTATCAAAATCCCACACTCTTAATTGTCTGTAAAATCAAAAAGGCAGTCTTAAAACTATTCACTCAGTCCCAGAGTCATTCTTCGAAGTACATGATATTTATAATTCTTTATAGTCCTCCACCAGTTAGTTTACTCCTTCCAGATTTTCCCTTGTGTTCGCCACCTAATGAGCTCTTTGATTCCAATAATAGTTCCAGGTCTTCATCAACCACTCGCCTTAGCAACCTTCAAAAGTCTCAGAAATGTTGCGTCATGAAACTAATAGGTATCAGAATATACAGCAAAAAACAGAATCTTCCAGATGTGTTTACATCCACTCAGGGTTAAAGATTATTCCAAGGTCTTCCCAGCCTTATGAACATATAGTGTATTTCCTTTTTCACCGGTAGTTGGCATCACCGCCTAGAATTTCAATGTGACACCCAATTTAACAGCCTTCCGATTCCTTCAAATAATTTTCCTTCACTTTTCCCAATAATCAGTCCAATGTTTCCAGCATTTTAAAATGCCTTTTCAAGATGTTGCCAATAAAACGTTCAAATCCAGTCATTCTATATTTTAAAAATGATATCCTCTCTTAAGTTTCATTTTCTTTCTGTAGTTTTCCTCTAGGTAATTGTTAGCTGCACTTCTTGTGTCCTACGATGGGTGTCCCAAGTAAGATGTGGTCCAATTAATCACCAGTGTGTTAGGCACATGTAGGTAGCCACCAATGATCTGCCTTTAAGAACAGGGGTCCATCCAAATCTCCAGGACATTTTTCCTCTGAAAATTCATCCAAAATCTACTCCTTTCAATTCAATCCCAAAGTCCAAACTGTCCAGCAAGGAAGGATGGAGTCAAAAGAATCAAGATGGGGGCTGTTTTAAAGCGCATCAAATATACAACTAAAAAGCAGCAGCACTTTGATTGCAAAGCATGGCACAATCTATCGGCCATCTTGACTTTTTTGAACTCCCAAACTGCCCTGAGAACACCCCTCTTGATTATTTTGAACAATAACTATATGAAGAATTATATTTACAAATCAAAGAGACTTAATACAAACCTGTATGTGTGTGTGTGTGTGTTTATTTATTTATTTATTTATTTATTTGTCTTGTATGCCGTCCACTCCCGGAGGACTCCGGGAGGCTCACAAAAGACAAGGGAAAGGGGGGAACGAGACAAAGACAACATATTAAAAACAAAACCAACATTCACAATTTCCGTGGAGGTAGATGCTTCTCAGCTCCCCCCAGCCTGCTGGAACAGCCAGGACTTGGTGGCTTTGTGGAAGGCCGGGAGGGTAGTAAGGGTCCGGATCTCAACAGGGAGCTCGTTCCAGAGGGCCGGAGCTGCAACAGAGAAGGCCCTCCCCCGGGGAGTCGCCAGCCGACATTGGCTGGCAGATGGAATCCAGAGGAGACCCAACCTGTGCGATCTAATTGGTCTGAGAGAGGTGATCGGCAGGAGGCGGTCTCTCAGGTACCCAGGTCCGATGCCATGTATGAAAAAGACGTGTCTTGTATATGAAAAAGACAACGGAGTCCTTCCGGAGTGGGTGGCATACAAAACCAATAAACGAAAAGAAAAACAATCCCTCCAAAAAAATAGCAAGAAAAATAAACTTTCCCTCTTCATCCTCAGCCAGCATATTCCACATCAACCCTTTATTGTTAAATAAATCACCAGATGCATCTTCATTCCACCCCACAACCCATTTTCTCCTCTCTAAATATTCAGTTCTCTTCATTGATCAACAAAGTTTGGTAAAAATTAACAGAAATACCTGGTTCCTTGACTTACGACTGTAGCAACCTATGATCAGAAATCCATTCCAAGTTGTGGTCATAAGTCAAGGACTTTCTGTACTCTGCAAAACATTATATCTACTCCTTGCACTCTCATAACTCTTTTGTATAATGACTCAGATAAGTGACTAATGCTGTTTTGTGAGCAAAACAACTTCACACCCAGCACCTACATGCCCTTTTGCATCGTTGTGTATTCTGATGGAATTTGAGGTGGTTGACTAGGAAAACCATTTTCCCCACACAAAACAATTGTAGGATTACCTTTCTGTCAGTTTGTGAAGTTCTTGGTTAACTTTAAGATATGACTGTTGGGGAGAAAAAGGGGAGGATCCCACAAGGTTTTTCTGAAGAGATTTATCTGCTATGGACTTTCTGGTGCTTTTTAAGGTCCAATTCACTATGAAAAGATTTCTCACACTTTGTGCACTTGTGAGGCCGCTCTCTTGCGTGACTTCGGGTATGTATGAGAAGTGATGAAGGATGGGCAAAACATTTCCCACACTCCAGACACTTATTCGGTTTCTCTCCAGTGTGGATTCGTTGATGCATCACAAGGGTATCTTTCCGAGAAAAACATTTATCACAATCTGAACATTTGTGGGGCTTCTCTCCTGTATGGATTCGGTTGTGACTTGTAAGGGAACATAAATGAGCAAATGTTCTCCCACACTCCAAACATTTGTGATTTTTTTCCCCCGTGTGAGTTTTCACATGACTTTTAAGGGCTGATGAGGTACTATAAAATCTTCCACAGTCGTTGCATTGATGTGGCTTCTCCCCTGTGTGGGTTTTATGATGACCCAAAAGGCCTCGCTTGTCTACAAAGCACTTTCCACATTCTATGCATCTGTATGGCTTCTCTCCTGTATGGAACCTCTGATGCCTTCCAAGATGTTGTTTTTGGGAAAAGCATTTCCCACACTCCACACATTTGTAGGGTTTCTCCCCTGTGTGGATTCTCTGATGAATCTGAACATAGGCTGGCGAAATAAAACTTTTCCCACACTCCCCACATTTATAGGGTAGGTCCCCTTGGTGCCACTTCTGGTGTCTCTGAAGTTCATGAGAATACATAAATCGTTTCTCACATTCTGGGCATTCATAGGGTCTCTCTCCAGTGTGAAGTTTTTGATGTCGCTCCAGGCTTGATTTCAAGGTATAACATTTCCCACATTCAAGGCACTTTTTGTTTTTCTCCCCTCTGTGAGTTTTCTCATGTTTCCGAAGACCTGAACTCTGGGTAAAACATTTTCCACATTCAAAGCATTTGTAAGACTTTATTCCTACATGAATCTTCTCATGGAGCCAAAGACTTGAATTCTGAGAAAAGATCCTCCCACATTCCCAACACTTGTAAGGTTTCTCCCCTGTGTGGATTCTCTCGTGGTCTCTGAGAGTGCCTTTTCTACGGAAAGATTTCCCACATTCCACACATTGATAAGGTTTGTCTGCAGTGTGGATTTTCTGATGTCTAAGGAGGTGTGACTTTTGACTAAAGCATAAGTCACATTCCTCACATTTATGGGGTTTTAGTATTGGGGAGCTCCTGAGACCTTTGGAGTTTTTACCAGAGAAAGATTTCTCACCCTCCAAACTTTGACTAGATCCCTTTCCCATATGGACCTTCCTGTGGGTCAAAAGGAGGGACCTGCGAGCAAAGGATTTCCTACACTCTGAGCATTCATAGGTTCTTTTGGGCGTTCTTGAAGTGCTTCTTGTGTCTGATGGGAGATCCAAGCGATTCCCAGCCTCCATGCTTTATGGTGGCTGCTGCCTTGGGTTGAATTTCTACTATCTGTTGATAGTCGCCTTGCAGGTAAATCTTTGGCCGCAGCTGTTTTCCTGCTGGTGGAAGAAAAAAAGAAGATGAGAACATTATTTCCTTTCGAGAAACACAGAAAAGCACAAAATTGTTGCGGGCCAGATGCTGACACTTGAAAACTACTCAGAGGGTGCTGTAAATCACTATGTATCTGTCAACATGCTATTGCCAAAAACAACCACAAAATCAAGGGCGGAATTGCAGTTCTTGAGCAAAGCTGTTATGTGATGTCTCCAGTAATTATCACTTTGCTCAATAAGTGTGATTGCAGTCCAGTTGAGGACTGCCTATATACGAAACGCAGAAAGTTAAGGCAAAAAATTAAATTGCATTGTCGTTTTGTCAAGTGAAGATAAAAAACAAATGAAGAAAAAGAAATGAGTCCCAGGATTAAGTTGCAGGATCCAATCTGGGTCGGTCACTGGGATCATCAGAGGTTTTGTCTTTCGAGCTTTTTGGACTAAAATAGATAAGATAGAGGGGGGGAGGGAAGAGACACATAGAGAAACAAAGACAGAGAAACATCAAGAGAGACAACAGACACACAGAGACAGACACACACACACACACACACACACACACAGAGGGAGGGAGGGAGGGAGAGGGGGTGGTGGTCTTATATTCAGAGTCCAAAATGTTTTTGTTGCATGCAGAAATAAAAGTGTTTTCTCTGTAACAGTTCATTTATTTCATAAATGGAACATTATAGGTTTTTTTTAATATAGCATGAAGATAAAAAAAAAATGATATAAGCACTGTTATCTTCATTTTAGATGTCAAAAGGGTTTGTGGTGTTTTCTTTTTTGAGGGAAATGGGTCCAAATGGCTCTTTGAGTGTTTAGGCAACAGATCCCTGTGCTGGAGAGAAATTTCCCGAGGATGGGCTCCAGCATGAGTCTGAAAGCTTGGAAGAGCCAAGGTGGCGCAGTGGTTAAATGCAGCACTGCAGGCTACTGCTAGATCAGCAGGTCAGCGGTTCAAATCTCACCGGCTCAGGGTTGACTCAGCCTTCCATCCTTCCGAGGTGGGTAAAATGAGGACCCAGATTGTTGGGGGCAATATGCTGACTCTCTGTAAACCGCTTAGAGAGGCCTGAAAGGCTTATGAAGCGGTATATAAGTCTACTGCTATAAGACAAAACTTCTCATCCTGGTGACCGACCCAGACTGGATCGATTAAAAATAAAAGCTTCAAACCAAGATTTAATTGAGAGAAAAGGGAAGAAACCAGCAAGATACAGTCAACGACCATTGCATAGTTGTGAGTAGGAAAACTCAATATATAAGAAAGATGAGAGAGATCAGATGGGGAAGAGCAGGTGTGAAAAGGGCTGTTTTTTCCCAGCTCTTTTTGGAGGCTGCAAGAACAAAGATTTAAGGCCTTCTAGGACCCAGAGCTGTTTGGGACAGGAATTCTGGAAAATATGGACAATTAGGAAAGGCCACCTTCTGCTACCCTCTCACAAGAACTATGTCAGACCTGACACAGCTTAAACTCCTAAATAGAAAGAGTCACTGGCTTCATTTGTTGAGTGTGGTATAGTTTTATTAGAGGTCAAGTACATTGCAGTAGTGCAAATCCAGAAGGTTCAGGCCCCCCCTCCAACTTCCTACCAACACACACACACACACACTCTTCTGGCAAGATATTTTCATAATTGACAAGCAGTTTGGTATGTAGTTGGGATGGAGGCTGATCTTGAAGCAGAGTATGGAGAAGATACTTTCATTTCCTCCCCAAAAACATTCCCCCTCCCTCTGATTCATGGCAGCCACTCAGGGAATAGTAGCAAAACACAAGACCAGGTGGCATCTGACAACCAGCCTCCAAACCTCCTTAAACTCTTTGCTTTGTAAAACATCCACCATGAAGGGCCACATCACAGCCCCTTCAGGGCAAAAGAAGGAAAATACGGATTTCTCCTGGTTCCCCCAAGCAGATTCAACATTAGCATAAGAACAAAGGATTTCATTTGATCCCCTTTTAAATTGAGCTCAGAGAAAAAGGATCTTTCGTGGGTTAAGACAACATGAACTCAATTCAGTTCATTTAAAGTCTTTTTTTTTCTCCCACTCTCTCCCTCCCCCCCCCCCCCCCATTGCAATGAGGTCAGTCTGTGTTAAGATCACATTACAAACCTCAACAAAAGCTTTAAACTCTGTTTTTCCAACTGGGATATGGATGCTCAGAGACCTCGGAGTGACCACAGAGAGACCTTCTGAAGCAATTTATCAAAAAGATCCTTCCAGGATCCCCCCGGGGATCCTTGGAGCCTTGGCCGGGCGAGGAGGGGGCAGATCCAGACCGGGGACGGAGCCCCCTTTGCCCCCCCCCCCTGGAGGGAAGGGAGGGATCCGCTCCCTGCAGGCAACAATGGAGCCGGATCTCCCCGAGGAAAACCCTGCGAGCTGAAGAGCGGGATCCGCAGCTCCCTCCCTCCTGGCGGGGGGAGGATCTCCTGGCTGGAGGGGCGGCCTGCAGGCCGGAGGGAGAGCAGCCCCACTTTCCCCGAGAGGGATCCGGAAGCCTCTCCCGAGGGATCCAGCGCCGACCGTCCACGGAAGGAGCGGAAGAGGCGGAGTGAAGCGGAAATCTAGCCGGGGGGGAGGGAAGAGGCGGGGGCGGGGCTCCGGCTCTCCTCTCTGGCCCCGCTCCTTGACCAACTCCTTCCCCCTCCGCCCTTCCCCTCCCTGCCGGGACCACGTGCTCCGAAACTTCTGTGCCTCCGGTGGGCGTGGGTGTCGAGGCTTCCTCTGCCCATGGGAAGAGTGTCCCTCCCTGCAGGCTGCAAGCGGGGCTTCCTCCCCTGCTCCAGTTTGTGCTTGTATGAAGCCAGACACAGAGAAGCCCCTTTTAGGTTTTTCCCCTTTAGGAACTCCGTTCAAAGGGCATAGAAATTTGTCTAGCAAATGTTGGAAATGTAATTTGAAAAATGGGCACATTTTTATCCTATGTGTGGACTTGTGATAAAGCTAAAAAAAAATTGGGCCAAAATATACAAAGAGAAAAGATAACGGGAACAGGTAGATTTTAAACCTGAAATGTTTTTATTAGGGATGAGATCAGAAAAAAAATTATAGGAAACGTGTGCATTTAATATTACAGGTCTTAACAGCAGCGAGGATTATTTTCGCACAATATTGGAAAAATGAAGAGATACCATAAGAGAAAGAGATAATTAAGAAGATTTTAGATTGTGCAGAAAGACTTACTAAAAATCAAACGTAAAGAAGACACAGGATATTATCAAAGGTGGAACTTGTTTTACCAAAGGTTTGGAAAAAGGGGTGGAGAGTAAGAAGTGACTTTGTATTGTTAAGCAACTTACAGGTAAATATCCAGATAACATGATGTTTATTAAGCACTAAGAAATGTAATAAATAGAACATTAATTTAAAAAAAAATTTTTTAAGTGCCAGTATTCAGCAGCCATCTCCAGTTACTTTTTTTGGTACTTTTACTTTTTTGGTGTTCCTTCCTAACAGGATAATACATGATGACCTTCCATCCTGATAATTAAAATTGGGTGGGGGGGTCTCTGAGCATGGAAGGGTTTCCTCACAGCCTAATCCCCAGAGACCCCAAAACAGGAAAGAAGAGAGTTTGGGGGAGCATCTCAAATCTCCTGCTTGTTGCCATAGAGACAGCACAATGTAACAGGGAAACAAGCCTGAATATATTGCTAAGCCACTGCGAAATAGAAATGATTTTTAATGGTTTTATTTATATCCTTTATTATTTTTACAAATAAGTCAAGGCAGGGAACATATCCCACACATCTTCCTGGCAACAACCCTGTGAGGTATGCTAGGCTGAGAGAGAAACTGGCCCAAGGTCGCCCATCAGCCATTCATGGCCAAGCGGGACTGGAACTCAAGGCCTCAGGGTTTCCAATGCAGGGCCTTAACCACTAGGCCATACTGGATGTCCTGGGTGTTGGTTAGGAATGGTCATCTTTGAAGATGGGGGGGGCTTCAACTCCCAGAATTCATGCTGGCTGGGGGATTCTGGGAGTTGAATCCACACAGCTTAAAATTGTCAAAGTTGAGAAACACGGGTATGGTCGTATGTAGACATGCATCAATCTCTGTGTAGACACACATGCGTGTTGGAGAAGTGTGCCTCTAAATAAAAACCACCCTGTGCTCAAGGACGAACGTAAGAATTCAAATCCACATTCAAGACCCCAACTTGTTCGAGGCGAGTGTGGCTGTCGGGGCCCTTGCTCACTTTCGCAACAAGCATCTGAAGGAGGAGAGACGTATTGGGTTTTTTTAAATTAACAAACATGTAAAATACACACACACAAAACTTAGACGTACACCACATTTACACAATGCAATACGAACAGGAGCTTCCTGTTCTTTCTAATAGCAATTTATCAATCGATACCGCTCACCTTATATTATTTCCCCTTCTATTGTATTTCATTTGGATTTCACCATTCTTAACCCTCTTATTTTACTCACAACTATTATTTTTTGAGTCTTGTTATATTCCTTCATTGATTCTTGTTTCTTTCCTCCATCCACCTATACCATTTATCCCATATCTGGTAGATTTCTGATTCTTCTTTTCCCTGGATTTCTTTAGTTAGTTTGGGAGAGACATATTGTTATAAAAGTGGGAAAGCACTAGAGGGCAATCCCCTGTCACCATCCCCCCCAAACCTCACCCCTCGTTTCTGGAACGGGAAGACTGGGATTGCAGGATTAGAGGTTTGTGCGCGTGCGCGCGTATGTGTGTGTTTCATATACCAAGGTTTTTTTGTTATCTTGGTTTTTGTTTTATTTTTGATGTGAGCCCCCCCCCCCACTGTGTTTCACAAGAGAGGCGGCCATAGAATGAAACAGTCTTCCTAACAAGGCAAATCAATCACTGTTGGGTGATATTGGTGGTTTCTAAATTCGGTAATAACTAAAAATCAATACATAAAGGTGATCCTCAACTTATGGTCGTCTGCCCATTATGGACCTCCGTCATAAAGGACCTTTTGTGTGTGGGGGGGGCTCTCTTGTACTTTCAAATGGTCGCAAGGTGATGGCTGCCTGTGGTGAACCCCCATGGCTGCCTCTGCCCTCCAGCTGTGCCTGATGGGCTCTGGGCTGAAAGTGGGGACCGACCCAAACTCAGCCTCTCCCACTTGAGCTCAGAAGGGAAGGAAGGACAGAGAATCCCACACAGGAGGGGCCACAAATAATGAAACCCCCTTTGTTGGCAGGAGGAGCTGAAGGCTGGCAGGTGGAGATTGTGTGTGTGTGTGTGTGTGTGTGTGTGTGTGTGTGTGTGTGTGTGTGAAGGAATTAGCAGTGTGAAACAGGCACACTGGGCTCTTTTCCCTACTTCCAGTTGACCTTCTGTGTCTCCCAGGACTGGACCTTCTTCCCAGAGAGCCCGAAATCCATAAGGAGAAAGAGCCTCCATCAGACCTGAGGAGCATCCGGGTACCAGGCGCCTCGGGGGAACCAGGTGTCTGGATCAAGGGGCTGACATGTGCTTGGAGGGGGCGGGGAGATGTCAGAAGCCCCCTGAAGTAGCCAATAGGGTTGATCCTGGCTTCTGAGCACATCAGCAACTACAGTGCATTCACTAAGTATTCAGCCCTTCTTCACTTTTGTCAGTTTAGTTATGCTGGTTCTACAGTTGTTGAAATTCATTTTTTTTTTTCATTACTCTGCACTCAGTACCTCATAATGCTGAAGTGAAAACAGAATTTTGGAAATGCCTGTAAATTTATTTTAAAAAAAGAAAACGTGAAATATCCCATTGGCATAAGTATGCATATCCTTTGCAACAAGACTTCAAAATTTAGCTCAGGTGCCTCCCGTTTCTCTTGACAGCTGCTGACATGTTTCTCTACCTGAGCTGAGTCCACCTGTGGTAGATTAAATTGATTGGATATGACAATGATCCTAAACGCACAGCCAAGAGACCACAGGAGGGGCTTAGGGGAAACTCTACGAATGTCCTAGAATGGCCCAAGCAGACCCCTATTGAACACTGGAGGGACATGAAAATGGCTCTCCACTGACGGTCACCATCCGACCCGACTGAGCTTGAAAATATTTTCTAGGAAGAAGGGCAGAAAATCCCCCGATCCAGATGTGCAAAGCTTGTCGCTTCCTATCTAAAAAGACTGGAGGCTGTAACTGCCACCAAAGTTGCTTCTTCAAAGTAACTGAGTGAAGGGTCTGAATACTTATGCCAATGTCTTATTTCCCTTTTTTCCCCTTTTTTAATACATTTGAAGACATTTCTAAAATTCTGTTTTCGTTTCTCATAATGGGGCATTGAGTGTAGATTTAATGAGAAAAAAAAGAATTTCGTTTTTATTAAGGATTTACTTTTATTAAGGATTATATTCAGAGATCAAAGAAAGAAACTCAATACAATATGTACAGTATGTCTGTGAATATACTGTGCGTTTCGACATATGAAAGACAATGTGAAAAAAGCAAAAAAAAAAAAAATCCCTCCAAAATAGACAGTAAGAAAAAGAAACTTTCCCTCTTCATCCTCAGCCAGCAGATTCAACATCAACATTTTATCTCTAAATAAGCTACCAGATGCATCTTCATTCCATCCCTCGCTCCATTTTCTCCTGTCTAAATCTCCAGTTCTCCTCATTGATCAATAAACATCCAGTAAGAATTAACAAAAATACTTGGGTGCCTTCCTTGACCTTTGTAACAACTTATGATTCAAATAATTTAACAACCCCGGTTCTCTGCCCTAATGACCAGCTGGGTAGGCGTGGTGGGTGGTCATGTGACTGGGTGGGCGTGGCCAACTTGATCTCACACCAAGGGGCACCTCACCTTGGTCTCATCCTACGGCCTCTACTCAACAACCCCCCCCAGCCACTCTGCACATCGCCTTATTTCATGCATTTCATGCTTAAATAAGAACAATAAAAGAGGTACACAAAACTAGATTTTATTATAAACGTTTTATAATTTTAATGAAAAACTATTATATGATACCTGACAAAAGCCAATAAAAATGTTATGTAAGATATTGGTTTTTGATTGACGTCCTCACTTGCGATTTTCTTCATTTTCACGGGAGCACAATCACACAGCCATTCACACTGGCTGTGTGATTTACCCTTAACCATTTTTTCACTGTTGGAGTAGGATCCCATTCCTTCAGAGGTCGGCTGATTAGACTAATAGTCATTATGTTTGTTAGATTAGAAGCAGGCGACTTCTCTTCTCTGAACATATTATGTTCATCTTTGAAAAACCCTTTTCCGCTCCTGCTGAACTTACAGCGATTGTTCTGACAATATTTTTTGCTTTTGGACACTTTTGCTTTTGGAATTTAAAAAAAAATGTTTTCCACAAAATCTCTATCATCATTCATATCTTTTCCACAGGATTTAACAGAGTTGGAAGGGACCTTGGAGATTTTCTAATCCAACCCCTAGCTGAGGCAGGAAATCTTATACCCGTGATGGCGAATCTACGGCATGCGAGGACTTCGCCCTTGTATTGAGGCAGTTTTTTGCCCTCCTGAGGCTTCCTTGAAGCCTCCGGAGCACAAGAAACCGCCCCTACGGGCAAACCGGAAGTTTAGGAACGGACTTCCAGTTTGCTCATAGGGCCAATTTTTGCCCTCCGGAGCCTTCAGGGAAGCCTCCTGAAGGCCCCTGAAGGCTTCGGAGATTGAAAATCGGCCCTATGGACAAACCGCACATCACAATTCCCGAACTTCTGGGTTCCCTGTAGGTCCGTTTTTCACCCTCCAGAGCCTTCAGGAGGCTTCCCTGAAGGCTTCGGAGGGCAAAAAATGGACCTACAAGCAAATCAGAAATCACTCCTGGTTTGTCCGTAGGGCCAATTTTAGACCTCCAGAGCATTCAGGGACCTTCAGGAGGCTTCTCCTGAGGCCTCCGGAGGATGTCCGGGAGGGGGGGGGCAGGGGCGGCTGTTTTTGCTGTCCCTAGGCTCCTAGAAAGCCTCTGGAGCCTGGAGAGGGCGAAAAAAACATGCCAAAAGCACACGGAGGGGGGGGGAATAGCATTATGGGTATGGCATGCCCGCGCACGACCCCCCCCTGCGTTCCCCCCGCTTTTGGCACAGGAGCCAAAAAAGATTCGCCATCAATGTCCTATGCAATTTCAGACAACAAATTATCTGTCCAGTCTCTTCTTCAAAACTTCCAGCGTTTTGGAGCATTCATAACTTCTGGAGGCAAGTTGTTCCACTGATTAATTATTCTGTCAGGAAATTTCTCCTTACTTCTAGGTTGCTTCTATCTTGATTAGTTTTCATCTATTGCAGTCATTTGCTTGAAATGTCAAGGAAACCGTTGCCAGCATTTTCTTGGGCTAAGCACCCGTCTGCCTGAGCAGCCAAGGCAGGTGAGCAAGGCCAGCGAAGAAAATGGGCGAAGAGGTGAACTGCGATCATGAGGACAAGCACAAAGGCAGGCAAGGGAGGCAAGCGGGCGAGGGAGGGAAACGAGCGAAGAGCAGCTATACCACAGATGTGAGGATGAGTAGGAAGGCAAGCCAAGCAAGTGGGCCAAGGCCTGAGCCGCAGACATGAAGACCGTGACCCGACAAATGCACGATAGACATATGCGTGCCGACAAAATAGCGCCGATTAAAACACAACATCAAAATCGTGATGATAAGCACAATAAAGGGTTAGGGTTTCTCGGGATAGGGCGGCATACAAATGCAATAAACATTTCAAACATTTGTTGATGACGCGCATTTGTCGGTGCACATTTGTCTGCGCGCTATTGTCGAAAATCAATTAGCGATTTTGACGGCGCTCATTTGTCCGTGCCGGTTTTGTCGGCGCGCATATGTCTATCGCACATTTGTCAGTGAACCCATGAAGACAAGCATGAAGGCAGGTTTGGGAAGGAGGGAAAAAGGCCAAGGATGGAGTTGGGGGTGTGAGGACGAGCACGAAGGCAGGCAAGGGGGGCAGGTGGTCAAAGAGTTGAGCCACGGGTGTGAGGATGAGCACAGAGGCAGTTGGGGCAAGAAAAGGAGGGGCTGGGAGGGGTGGGGCCAGCCAGTGGTGAAAGAGGTCAGGTGTATGCCAGGTGTACTGTCTGTGCAGAATGATTTCCAGAGCTTGGGGTATGAACTTAATAATATAGGTTGTAGGCTTATCTTTTCAGAGGTTTTACCAGTATATAAGGAACAAAAAGGAAAAGGCCAGCATGTAACGCAGTTTAAAGTGTGGCTAAAGGAGTGGTGTAAAAGGGAAGGCTTTGGTTTTATTAGTCATGATGCCTGCAGCTGATCCAATGAAAAACTGTACAAAGGAAGGATCTGAGTTGCTTGGCATTAAATTCACAGATTTTCTGAATAGCGGGGACAGAGAATTAATTAACACAGAACGTATCGATCCCCAACAATCTAAAATTTATAGGATTATAAATGTTACAGATGTTTGTGCGGGTATGATTATCAGCCTTGCTGTCAAGCAAAACCAAGCATTTAATAGTGAGTGCCATACCATGTGCTCTAATTAAACAGGTGGCAAGAAAGTAGTGGCAGTCAGATACAACACAGGTTATGTAGACAGTAAACACAGGGTCAATCGAAATGGACTCAAATGTCCATACCAGAGGTGGTATTCAGCAGGTTCTGACCAGTTCTGCAGAACTGGTAGTGGAAATTTTGTGTAGTTCAGAGAACCGGTAAATATACCATCTCTAACTGACCCCGCCCCCATCTATTCTCTACCTCCCGAGTCCCAGCTGATCGGGAGGGAATGGGGATTTTCCAGTAACCTTCCCTTGGAATGGAGTGGGAATGGAGATTTTACACTATCCTTTCCCTGCCATGCCCACCAAGCCATGCCCACAGAACCGGTAGAAAAAGTTTTTTAATCCCAACACTGTGATGTAGTTCCCATCTTCAAAAAAGGGGAAAAAATAGATCCAGGAAACTACAGATCTATCAGCCTGCCTGACCTCAATATCAGAGAAGATTCTGGAAAAGATAATCAAGCAATGAATCAGTAAACACTTAGAAGCACACTAAGTAATAACCAAAGGCTAAAATGGGTTTGTCAAAAACAGGTCATGCCAGACTAATTTTATTGCATTCTTTGACAAAGTGACAAAATTAGTAGACCAGAGGAATGCCGTCAATATTGTTTACTTCAACTTCAGTAAGGCATTTGATAAGGAAGACCATAACCTACTACTAGATAAAGTAGAAGAATGTGGGTTAGACAGCATCACCACCAGATGGATTCATAACTGGCTGACCAACCGCACTCAACATGTAGTCCTCAATGGAACTGCATCTACATGGAGGGAAGTATGCAGTGAAGTACCCCAAGGCTCTGTTTTAGGCCCAGTACTCTTCAACATCTTCATCAATGATTTGGATGAGGGAATAAATGGGGAACTCGTCAAATCTGCAGATGACATCAAGCTGGCAGGAATAGCCAACACTCCAGAAGATAGGCTTAACATACAGATTGACAAATTTGAACATTGGATGCTATCTAAAAAATGAAGTTCAGTGGTGAAAAAAGTAAGGTTCTACATTTAGGCAAGAAAAACAAAATGCACAGGTACAGTATATGTGGTACCTTGCTCAATAGTAATAACTGTGAGATGGATATGAGCCAGCAGTGTGCAGCAGCTGCCAAAAAACCAACACAGTTCTAGGCTGCATAAACAGAGAGATAGAATCAAGATCACGTGAAGGGTTAATACCACTTTATAAGGCCTAGGTAAGGCCACACTTGGAATGCTGCATCCAGTTTTGGCCGCTACGATGTAGAAAAGATGTGGAGACTCTAGAAAGAGTGCAGAGAAGAGCAGCTAAGATGATTAGGGGACTGGAAGCTAAAACATATGAAGAACGGTTGCAGGAACCGTTTAGTTTAATTAAAAGAAGGACTAGGGAAGAAATGATAGCAATGTTCCAATATCTCAGGGGTGGCCACAAAGAAGAGGGATTCATGCTATTCTCCAAAGCACCTGAGGGTAGGACAAAAAGCAATGGATGGAAACTAATCAAGGAGAGAAGCAATCTAGAACTAAGGAGAAATTACCTGACAGTTAGAAGAATTCATCAGTGGAACAACTTGCCTCCAGAAGTTGTGAAAGCTCCAACAATGGAAGTTTTTAAGAATATATTGGATAATCATTTGTCTGAAGTGGTGTAAGGTTTCCTGCCTGAGCAGGGGGTTAGATTACAAGACCTCCAAAGTCCCTTCCAATTCTGTTATTCTCTTCTCTTCTATTCACTTATAAGAAGTGACATTGAAAAAAACATATTTTCACATTGCTCATAACTAAACAGGCTTATCTCTGGAATGGACTTTCTGGTGCATTTTTAATGTTGATCTGCAATGAAATGATTTCACACACTTGTAAGGCTACTCTCTTGTATGGACTCGGCTGTGACTTCTAAAATGAGATGACCGAGCAAATGCTTTCCCACAGTCTAAACATTTGTAATGTTTTTCCCCTGTGTGAATTTTCACATGACTTCTAAGGGCTGATGAGGTACGATAAAATCTTCCACATTCATTGCACTGATATGGCTTCTCCCCTGTGTGGGTTTTATGGTGTCTCCAAAGTACTTGCTTATAAGCAAAAGATTTTCCACATTCTATGCATCTGTATAGCTTTTCTCCTGTGTGGAGCTTCTGATGGGTTCCAAGGTTTTGTCTTTGGGAGAAGCATTTCCCACACTCATCACATTTGTAGGGTTTCTCACCTGTGTGGATTCTCTCATGAACCTGAAGCTCTATTCGTGTAACAAAACTTTTCCCACACTCCCCACATTTATACGGTTTCTCCTCTTTGTGCCTCTTCTGGTGTATCTGAAGTTGAGAAGAATACACAAATCGTTTCTCACATTCTGGGCATTCATAGGGTCTCTCTCCGGTGTGGAGTCTCTGATGCAGCACCAAGGATGATTTCAAGGTAAAACTTTTCCCACATTCGAGGCACTTTTCATTTTTCTCCCCTGTGTGTATTTTCCAATGACTCTGGAGAGACGTACTCCGAGTGAAACATTTTCCACACTCAAAGCATTTGTAAGATTTTATCCCTGCATGAGTCTTCTTATGGATCCAAAGACTTGAGCTCTGAGGAAAGCTCTTCCCACATTCCCAACACTTGTAAGGTTTCTCCCCTGTGTGGATTCTCTCGTGGTTTCTGAGAGTGGGTTTTTCACGGAAAAATTTCCCACATTCCAGACACTGGTGAGGTTTCTCTCCAGTGTGGATTTTCTGATGTCTAAGAAGTCCTGACTTTTGATCAAAGCATAAGTCACATTCCACACATTTATAGGGTTTTAGTGTTGGGGGGCTCCTGAGATCTTTGGGGTCTTTTCCAGAGAAAAATGTCTCACCCTTCAAACCTGGACTGGATCCACTTCCCACATGGACCTTCCTGTGGGTCAAAAGGAGGGACTGGAGAGCAAAGGATTTCCCACACTCTGAGCACTTATGAGATTTTTTGTGGTTTTTCGGAGTGCTGCTTGTGTCTGAGGGGGGATCCAAGAGTTTCATGGACTCCATCCTTTCTGGCAACTGCTGCCTTGGGCTGATTTTCTATTATCTGTTGATAGTTGGTTTGCAGGAAAATCTTTGGTGACAGTTGCTTTCCTGCTGATGGAAGAGAAAAAAGAGAGAACAGTGTTTCCTTTTGAGATTGATAGAGAATCACAAAATCTTAGGGCCGCCTGGTTTAGGCATTTCGAAAAAACTTTACATTTATGGATGGCAGCCTGGTGGCCACAAGCTTTTTGTGTTATCTGAGAACAAGACCAGCCTCAAAACGTCCATAAAACTTGTCCTTTGTAAAACATCCAACAACAAAGGACTGCCACATCACAATCTCAGAAAACAAGGAAAATATTGATCTGTGGAGATTCTGCCCAACTTTTCAAAAAAAATATCAAACTAAACATTAGCATAAAAACAAAAAATATTCAATCCTATATTTTTTGGATTAATTGGAAGGAAAAAGGATCTGACATGATATCAGTGTTCCAATATTGGAGGGGCTGCCTTAAAGAAGAGCCACTCAATTTATTCTTCAAAGCAGCTGAAGGCAGGACAAGAAGCCGTGGATGGAAATTAGAAGAAATCTTTTGAAAGTGAGAAAAATTAAAAATTAGGAAGAGGTTGCCTCCAGAAGATCCGGGTGCTGCATCACTGGAGAATTTAAGAAGAGACTGGAGAAGGGCTTGTCTGAAATGTTAGGGGTTTTCCTGCCTGAGCAGAGAGTTGGGCCGGAAGTCCTCCAAGGTCTCTTCCAACTCTATTATTTTGTTACTCTGTTATCCATTTTTGGGTTCAATTCATTTCAATTCAATTTATTAGATTTATAGGCTGCCCAATCCCGGAGGACTCTAGAAAACGTGCAGAGAAAAGCAACCAGGGTGATTAAGGGACTGGAAGCTAAAACATACGATGGACGGTTACAGGAACTGGGCATGGCTGTCTAAAGAAGGACCAGCAATGACATGTAGCAGTCTTCCTATATTTGAGGGGCTGCCACAGAGAGGAGGGCTGGGGTTTCAACCTATTTTCCAAAGCACCCGAAGGCCAGACAAGGAATAATGGATGGAAAATGACCAAGGAAAGATTCAACTTAGAAACAAGGAGGAACTTTCTGACAGTGGGAACAATCAACCAATGGAACTGAAGTTGCCTTCGGAAGTTGTGGGAGCTTCATCACTGGAGGCTTTCAAGGAGAGATTGGACACCTTGGGCAGAGGGTTGGACTAGATGGCCTACAAGGTCCCTTCCAACTCTGTTAATCTGTCGATTGATTCTCATTTGAGTCAAAGAGGGAATTTTGAATTTTTGACCCTTAATCCGTTGCTCAATTCAACCAACTAAACCTTTTCTTTCCCCAACACCACCCTCCCCCGTCCCTCCACCCCACCCCCAAATTAAAACGAGTTCCGGGTGTGATAATATCACATTACAATCTCGGTAAACGCTTTAAAGTTACACTTCACTCACTTCTCCGACTGTACTTGAGCGAAATGGATGTTCCGAGGATTCCTCTTCCAACGACCACTCAGAGATCTTCTGAAAGCGATCTCCCCAAAGGCTTCCTTCCCGGGTCCAGCGGGGGGGGGATCCTTGGCCGGGCGAGGAGGGGGTAGTTCCAGCCGAGGGACGGAGCCCCCTTTGTCCCCCCCGGAGGGATCCGTTCCCTGCAGGCAAAGCCAGAGCCGGATCTCCCCCGAGGAAAACCCGGCGAGCCGAAGAGCGAGATCCGCAGTTCCCTTCCTCCTGGCGCGGGGAAGATCTTCTGGCTGCAGGGAGAGCAGCCCCACCTGCCACGCGAGGGATCCAGCGCCGATCTTCCAAGGAAGAAGCGGGGATCGCGGAGGGAAGCGGAGACCCAGCCCGGGGGAAGGGGAGGGGGGCTTCCGCTCTCCTCTCTGGCTCCACCCTCCGCCTTGTAGCCCCCTCCCCCTATTGCAGCCTCAGTTCCGTGAAGCTCCCCGGTGGCCGCCCCAGAGTGGCGGAGGGAAGGGCAGGGATGGCGACGCCTCCGGGAGTGATAAGTGGGAGGGATCCGGTGACCTGTGATTGCCTATGTGCACCCCCCCTCCTTCTGCGTCATTAAGGGGGGTGGTGCGGTTTTTCTACTCATTTTAATCATTTTTTTCTTCTCTTCTGAGAAATTCGGGATAAATGGGTGACCTGCTTGTGCACCTTTATCATTCCCTCTTTTGACTTAACATACCTCAGTAAGTTTGTTTTATTTTGAAGCTGCTTAGCCTGCTATTTTTGAAGCTGTTCTTCCTCCCTCCCTCTTTGATGTCGGAGTCAAAGGGCTCCATCCTATGTCACTGTTTGTTTGTTTGTCTCTGACAGCTGCCTTTTGGAGAATTTGCTTCCATCTGGATGGAATCTGATATTTTGGAGTGTTGACTCCAAGTGCCTCTTTTTGGATTGCTTGTTTTATTTTTTTTTTGAAGCTGTTCTTCCCTCCCTCTTTTGCGCCGGAGTGCGTTTTTAAATGCTTATGAGTCAAGGTGCCCCACTGATAATTTGTTGGTTGGTTGGTTTGTTGGCAACACAAGTTGCTGGCCTTTTGGGGTGGCAGTTGTTGCATCCTCCGTGCCTGCCACCACTCATCATAAGCCTGCAAATATTATGGTCCTCCAAACTATCCCTGCTAAATATGTGTAGGAAGTTATCACCCAGCCCTCTCCCAGAAAAATGAAATATCCTAGGAAATATTGAAAAAGCAGAATATTTCTCTGGATGTGAAAAGGAAGAAACATGTTTTAAAAGACAGAATAGCTGCCGGCAGCTTCCTGCCCATCCCCCTTTGTCAATGAGCCATTAAGAAGGCCAAACTAGTTCCTTTATAAAGAGTTCTCCCATTCAGCTCCAGAGTGATGAGATAATATTGGCCTTTTACCCAACTCCCCACATGGCATCTGAGAACTCAACCAAACCTGGATTCAAAACGCAGCCTAGAGAGTTGCCCCTGCATGGGCCCATAGGAGTCTGACAACCAATCAGAATACAAGCTCAAGATCAAAGGCCAGAGAGGGCATAAAACCAGGGACTCAGCTTTTCTTCCTTCCTTGCTTTCCCTTCTCTTCTCCACCAACATTGAAGCATGTAACCACCTTTTCTGTTCAGGACTCAAGCCATGTGGTCCTGTCCACCATTAAAACCATCTTTCCAAGTAGCCTCCATGTCTCCAGTGTCTTTTTCCCCACTTGGAGAAGGACATTTCTTCCAATATATGCACCCCTCATTCATCATGATAGAAAGAATTCTATCATTTGAGGAAAAGGGAGAAAAATGAAGGGAATGGTAATAAATAAAAAGTAATGTATTATCACATGAAGTAGAAATTTGTTACGTTATAGGAATTTGTTCTATTGTAATATGTATATATGTATTGTGCTGCTGTAAAGGTGTTTTGCTTTTGAGCATTTGGTTGTTGGGCATTTGTGACACAGGTGCCTCTGCGAAAGCATGTGCCTGTGGTCAGTTGTATCCTTCTGTTGTAATATAACCCCTTGTATAGGTGTGAGTCACCCATGGCCCAGTTCATAACAGGGCATGCAGAGCCACGCTGAACCTCACAGGAGAAAACAAACTCCTAAAACCCCATAACATCCTGATAGTTCATAACATAACATCCTGAGATGTGCCCTACCAATGACGCCCAGGATTTGACCATATAGACAGAACTTCCCTGAGCAGTAGATTAGAAATTGTACTTTTACAGGCTGTTTTTAACCACATGCTATTGCTCCTCCTGCCTTTGTCCTATCTCAATAAAAGGGGCTCTCAGACCTACAATCTGGGTCTCTCCATCCCGAGAAAGATCGTGTCCTGTCTTTTCTCCACATTGGCCTCATGGACGAACCACGGGAACATTACATCCTTCCTGCATTGGGATCTGGATCCTTCATGGCTCCTTTTCCTTCTTCTATAAATGCCATCCCTGTTTCCTCCAGGAATTGGCACCTAACTCAAAACTACCAGAGCAATCCTCACACCTTTTGTGCTGGTAATAGGCCAATCAGGAATAACAAAAGATAAACACCGCCAGAAAGAAATATGTCTATTAGGGTATGTGACTGAGTTTTACAATGTAGTTAGTTTATATGATTAAAATAATTATAATATTAAGAGCTTTGGCGTAAAAATAAGAGGAGTCTGAGGAATTGTGACAAGTAGAAAGTTGTGTTTTTAACTTTTCTGTGGCTGTTGTGTATTTGTTTTTTGGGGAGGAGGATGCAAAGGATTTTCTAGCTGGGACCTGAGACAACTGGTTTGTTTGTTTGTTTGTTTGTTTGTTTGTTTGTTTGTTTGTTTATTGGATTTATATGCCGCCCTTCTCCCAAAGGACTCAGGGCGGCGTACAACATTAAAAAAAAAAACATATTACAAATGTTAAAAAGGAAATTAAATAAAGCATCCAAAACCAAAACCAATTAATATTAACAATAAAATTTAAAAAATTAGATTAAAAATAACAATTAAATTAATCATTTATTTTATTTTGTTCAGGATGGAGAAACACCCCCTCCCCGAAAACTGCACAGGTCCTATGCAAATATCTCTCCCTCGGGGGGGGTGTTAAAACCCTCCTTGGATTTCAGCCGGATTTTTTCCGCTTCTGAGCAGAGCCTCTAGGATCTCCCACCCTCCCAAAGTACCCCTTGCTCCTTACTCGGGAATCCATCTGCTTAATGATCGATTGTCAAGATCACTTGAGTCCTGGGATTGCCTTTGTTGGGCAGTCACTTGAGCAATCATGATATCTTGCTTAACTGCTTTATTCAAGGACCAAGATTCTAGTCCCAATTGTGGTAGTTAAGCAAGGACTATATGTACTTGGAATAGCTTACTTCTGGGAAGAATGTCTTTAATATTACTAAGCAACACCATCTGCCTATCCCTATTGCAGTGGTTCTCAAGTGGGTCAGGACCCCTCTGGGGGGGTCGAACGACCCTTTCACCGGGGTCGCCTAAGACCATCGGAAAACACATATTTTTGAAAAAATACGGAAAACATAAAATAATTTTATGGTTGGGGGTCACAACATGAGGAACTGTATTAAACGCTCACAGCATTAGGAAGGTTGAGGCCCACTGCCCTATTGGGAAGGACTCAATAGGTAGATGAAAAGTGCAAAATCAATACCCTTCCCTCCAGACGTTTCTTGCTTTTATGTTCACATTTCTCCCTCCCCACCCTCTCTCTTTCTCCCTTCCCTTCCTCTAATTAGACTTCAACTCCGAGAATTCCACAGTCAGGCATGCTCAGTTCCCATTTAAAGCGACAGCATTTGTTTTTCTCCTTCGCGAAGTTTTGCTTCATTCTTTTTCTTCTCCCTCCCCCTCCTTCTTCCCTCCCTCCCTCCTCTTAAACAGACACATGCACACAGAGAAGTTGGATCCCTCTCTCATTCACTCACTCTCAAACAAACACAAACACAGAAGTTGGATTGGATATATTTCCCAATGGCTTGAAAGCAGCTCCTCTGCCATCCCCCCCCCCATTCCCCTGCTGCCTTCCGATCTGAGCCTTTGATTGCAGGTGGAGCCACGTTGCCTTTTCAAACTTGTAATCAGTGAAGCTGGGCTTATATACTTTTATCCAGCTGTGTGTGTGTTTGTGTGTGTGTATGTGTAAGTAAAGGCAACATAGCTCTGCATGCAATCAAACTACACTTGGGGAGGGATCTACATTTGAAGATGAAGTTTGAATTCCTCCCCCTCCCTCCGACCCACACATGTACCTTTTTCAGCTGTTTCGGAGAGGATTTCAACTCTCCTCTTGCCTGCCATCATGAAAAGAAAAAAAATGTAAAAGGAAAAAGGCAAGAGCTGAGGTCAGACTGAGCTAGTTGCTGCCAGAGTCACCGTGGATGACTCTGCTTAGTGCTTAACTGTTTAAAAAAGCCTCTAAAAAGTGCCCTCTACAGGAGGAGGAGGGAGAACGACGTGCCTCATCTACATCAGGAATTTTTTGGCTTTTAACCCTTGCTTAACTCTGCTCGAGTGATCATAAAACACCAGACTAGATGAGGCATGTCGTTCTCCCGCCTCCTCCTGTAGAGGGCACTTTTTAGAGGCTTTTTTAAACAGTTAAGCACTAAGCAGAGTCGTCCACTGTGACTCTGGCAGCAACTAGCTCAGCCCTTTTCCTTTTACATTTCCTTTTCTTTTCATGATGACAGTGGTGAGGCTCTGCCTCCCCTGCCTGCATGTCTCTGATCAGTTCTGACACTGGTCTCTAATAGCCACTGGTTCGGAGGTTGCATGATGATCCTCCATCTTGAGAGTTTAAATTGGGGGGGGGGGGTCTTCTGAGCATGGGTGGGTTTTCTCACATTTGCTCTCCTAATCCCCAGAGACCCCGAGACAGGAAAGAAGAGAGTTTGGGGGAGCAGCCCAGATCTCCTGCTTTTTCCCCATAGAGGCAGTGCAATACAACAGAGAAACAAGGCTGAAAATATTGCCAAGCAACTGTGAAACAGAAATTATTTCATTTTTTGTTTCTATTTATATCCACCTTTATTATTTTTACAAATAAGTCGAGGCAGGGAACATATCACATCTTTTTTCACCTATTTTCCTGACCACAACCCTGTGAGGCGGGCAAGGCTGACAGAGTGATTGGTGAAGGTCGCCCATCAGCCTTTCATGGCCAAGGAGGGACTGGAACCCATGGCCTCAGGCTTTCTAATGCAAGGCTTAACCACTAGGCCATACTGGAGGTCCTGGGTGTTGGTTGGGAATGGTCATCTTTGAAGATGGGGGGGGGGCTCTTCATTGAACCCTCACCATGTTTTCTCTTCTATAAATCTTCAGTTCTTCTTATTGATCAACAAAGTCTAATAAGAATTAACAAAAACACCTGGGTGCCTTCACTTACGACTGTAGAAATATATGACGGGAAATCCAATCCAAGTTGTGGTCCTAAGTTGAGGATTTCCTGCAAAAAATGATATCTATTCCCCACATAAATTACTAATGCGACTTTGTGAGCAAATCATCCTCACATTCCCAACACTTATGCCCTTTTGCCTCATTGTCCTCTCTCTGATGGGATTTGAGGTTGCCTGACAAGGAAAAACATTTTCCCCACATCAAATAGTTCTTCGATTTCCCTTCTTTCATTGTGTGAAGCTCCTGGTTAATGTTAACATCTGAGTATTGGGAACAAAAGGGTTCCCAATGTTGTTCACATCTGAAGAGATTTATCTCTGCTATGGACTTTCTGGTGCTTTTTTAGCTTTGATCCACTGGGAAAAGTTTTCTCGCACTTTGCACACTTGTGAGGCTGCTCTCCTGTGTGACTTTGGGTGTGGAAGCGAAGGCCTGAAGGTTGGGCAAAACATTTCCCACATTTCAGACATTTATATGGTTTCTCTCCTGTATGGATTACGCTGTGAATTCTAAGGGTATATGACTGAGCAAAAGCTTTCCCACAGTCCAAACATTTGTAGTTTTTTTCCCCCGTGTGAATTTTCACATGACTTCTAAGGGCTGATGAGGTATGATAAAATCTTCCACATTCATTGCATTGATATGGCTTCTTCCCTGTGTGGGTTTTATGATGGGTCCAAAGGTTTTCATTTCGAGCAAAACATTTCCCACATTCTATGCATCTGTATGGCTTCTCTTCCGTGTGGACCCTCTGATGCCTTCCAAGTGAGCGTTTTTGGGTAAAGCACTTCCCACACTCCCCACACTTGTAGGGCTTCTCCCCTGTGTGGATTCTCTGATGAATTTGAAGCAGTCCTGGCTTAATAAAACTTTTCCCACACTCCCCACATTGATACGGTTTCTCCTCTCTGTGCCTCCTCTGGTGAGTCCGAAGTTCAGAAGAATCTACAAATCGTTTCTCACATTCTGGGCATTCATAGGGTTTCTCTCCAGTGTGAATTCTCTGATGTCGCAACAGGTTTCCTTTCAGGGTAAAACATTTCCCGCATTCCAGGCACTTTTCGTTTTTCTCCCCTGTGTGTGTTTTCTGATGACTCCGAAGACCTGAACTGTGAATGAAACATTTTCCACACTCAGAGCATTTGTAAGACTTTATTCCTGCATGAATCTTCTCATGGGACCAAAGATTTGACTTATGAGAAAAGCTCCTCCCACATTCCAAACACTTGTAGGGTTTCTCCCCCGTGTGGATTATCTCGTGGTTTTTGAGAATGACTTTTTCACGGAAACATTTCCCACATTCCTGACACTGATAAGGTTTCTCTCCAGTATGGATTGTCTGATGTGTAAGAAGGCTTGACGTTTGACCAAAGCATAAGTTACATTCCAGACATTTATAGGGCTTTATTCTTGGGGAGCTTCTGAGATCTTTGGCGTCTTTTCCGGAGAAAGATTTCACACCATCCAAACCTTGACTGGATCCGCTTCCCACATGGACCTTCCTGTGGGTCAAAAGGAAGGACCTGCGGGCAAAGGATTCCCCACATTCTGAGCATTCATAGGAATTTTTCGGACTCCTGCTTGTGTCTGATGGGGGATCCAAGAGTTTCCCAGGCTCCATCATCCTTTTGGGCGGCTGCTGCCTTGGGCTGATTTTCTACCCTCTGTTGACAGTTGTCTTCAAGGTAAATCTTTGGTCACAATCTTTTATCTGCAGAGAAACAGAGAAGAGTATTTCCTTTTCGGAAATGTAGAGAGTCACAACATCTATAGGAGGAAAACACATTGTTGTGGTCGTTAAGTGATTTTTGGGAGGTTGTTAAGTGAAGGCAGACCCAGGGAAGAGGTGGAGGGGTGCCTGAAGGGGTGGGGGGGGAGACCCTGGAAGTCCAGCACAGGCCACGCATGAAGTAGGAGAGCTGCAGCCGCCCCCTGAAGCCTCACTCTTCCTACCTGGGCCCTGTAATGGGGCAGAAGTGCCAAGATGGTGCCTTAAGTGGAGTTCTGGGGCCTTCAGCCATCTGCCACTGACCCCAGGACTGGACTTCAGCCCGGTGTCACCGCTGCCACCCAGAAATGCCCCCCTAATCCCCAGACCGGAGGCCTCTGCAGCCTTCATGGCATCCTCCAAGCCGCCTGTTCCATATTGTTTCCAAGCAAAGCATGTTCAAAGCATCTCTAAGCTTCTCCAGGAACCCCTCAAGTCAAATGCAGACTCTGCTGGGACTCCAATGGCCTCTCCCCCCCACAAGACAAAGCTGTGCTTCTCACCTGGGATTTCATCCACTCAATGACTAGCGAAATCATTACACTAATTGAGCAAAGCCATCAGGTGATACCTCACATAATGACCACTTTGTTAAACAAGCGAGATTCCAATTCCATTGGTAGTTATAAGTAGAGGACTACCTACAGGCACCCCAAAAGATTAAGGCATCACGGAAGCCAAAGAGGAGGAAAGAGAGTTGAGGTGATTCTAAGCAACCCGTTTTTTCTTCCCTTTTCTGATTATTCCACTTATGAGCTCCATCCCATCACTCCTTAATCCTGGCTTCCTTGTCACACATTGGCTCTCCCTGCATCGATCCCTTTCATGGCTCAGTCTCTTCCTCTTGGAAGAGCCCTTCAGAGTTGGTTTTTACCACATATCAGCCAATTTCATTTTTCCAATAAAGCTTTTGTGATGGATCTATTACTTGGAATCCTGACACTTAGAAGATCACATAGGAAAGGAGGATGGAGAAATGGCTCCGATTTGCCGTTTCATTCTTCTCCAGGGGCTACAGCACAGGCACCCCGAAAAAGATCATTGCTGATCAGAGGAAGTAAAGCTACACAGAGCTTCCCAAAATTGAAATGAATGATCCTGTTTGTTATCCCAAATGGCCCTGAAAGCAATAGAAGAACAAATAAACTAACAATCTGTGTCATGGCTTAATCCTGGGCTAAATTTGATCCTACAGTTTCTGAATTGGGGTGGGGGCTCACTGAATACCTTCAGAAGGAAAAGGCCCAAATAAAGGATCTCCAATAAAGGATCTAGAGAATTTCAATTAATGTTTAACCTTTAGGAGAAGGCCTAAGCGCTTCAGCTTACTAAACTGTAACCCCAAGTGCATTATGGGACAAGGCCTAAACAGGAACAATCTGCACACTTCATAGCTAAAATTGTATCGTTGAAACAAGACCCAGTTTGGGCTGAGAGAACATTTCCCCATAAAGGGACAGGATGAAAGTTGGGCAGGCACAGCCCCACCTCCACTTGAGTCCCCAGGTAGCCAGCCGATGCGACTCCCCTACTCCGTAGCCTTCTGCCCAGGGTCCACCTCCAACCTGCCCGAAACTGCCTTCTTATAACTAATATAGATTAAACAAATTATGTCTTCACTCTGGACCTTGGCAGAAAAACCCAATTTTATTGCATTGCGACATAAAGATTTTTAAACAGCTTATTTTCCAAACCAAGTTTCATTGACTCACCTTTAAGAGGTCTCTGGGCCACTTGTTACCCCTCTCAGTCAAGGCCAGGGATGACCTATCACTGCTGCCCAGTTTGATTTCTCCTTAATTGATTGGTCCTTTGTACAGGAAGCTGCTTCTCAAACCGGGACACAATCTCTTAATTTTCTAAAACGGAGTCCCGGCCAAAATTTTGTGGTTTCTGATCCAAGAATGTCCTTCTCCTCTCTAGAGTTCAGGGCTAGAGCTTCACTGGTCCCCTGCAAAGAGAAATAAAAAAAGGCTCAGATACTGACACAACATTACGCTTAATCTACAAATGACCTGGACAAGGAAGGGAAAAATAGGGTTGTTTGAGGAGGATATAAAATAATAGGAGACAGAATCGAAGATCTTGATGGGCCAAAATGGAGGAAACCAGCAGGATGAAGCCCAAGAGGGACCAATGCATAGTTGTGAGTAGGAAAACTCAAAGGAAGGTGAGAGAGATCAGAAAAGGGCTGCTCTTTCCTGCTGTTTTTGGAGGCTGCAAGGCCATAAGAATTCCAGACATCCTGGGACCTACAGCTACTTTGGACAGAGATTTTGTAAAATACTTACAATTATGTAAGACAACCTTCTGGCCATCAGCTTCTTCTATCAGCTGCTCACAAGACTCCGAGACTTTGTGCTTTCCAAAAAAATCTACCAAGGAGGAGCTGCCACATCACAGCCTCCCCAATGCAATGAGCTCAGTCTGGGTTAATTGCACATTGCAAATCGCAAAACACCTTTCAAGGCCCATTTACTCCATTTTTGCAACTGCACTTGAGGGAAACGGAGGTTCAGAGGCTTCCTGTTCAAACGGACCACAGAGAGACCTTCTGAAAGAGACCTGCCCAAAAGCTTCTTCACTTATCCCCCCGTATCCCCCCCCCCGGGAAGCCTAAGCCGTGCGAGGAGGGGGCAGATTATGCCCG
The DNA here is from genome assembly GCF_051295495.1 of Thamnophis sirtalis. Classification (NCBI taxonomy): domain Eukaryota; kingdom Metazoa; phylum Chordata; class Lepidosauria; order Squamata; family Natricidae; genus Thamnophis; species Thamnophis sirtalis. The sequence continues at coordinate 1,428,931 of NW_028261383.1, forward strand.
GGGACGGAGCCCCCTTTGGCCCCCCCTGGGGGGAAGGGAGGGATCCGCTCCCTGCAGGCGACAATGGAGCCGGATCTCTCCGAGGAAAAGCCGGCGAGCGGAAGAGCGGGATCCGCAGCTCCCTTCCTCCTGGCGGGGGGAGGATCTCCTGACAGGAGGGGCGGCCTGGGGGCCGGAGGGAGAGCAGCCCCACCTGCCCCGAGAGGGATCCGGAAGCGTCTTCCGAGGGATCCAGCGCAGATACTCCAAGGAAGAAGCGGGACACGCGGTGGAAAGCGGGGATCCAAGCCGAGGGAGGGGAGAGACGGAGGCGGGGAGAGACGGGGGCGGGGCTTCTCCTCTCCTCTAGGGATCCGCCCCTTAGCAGCCCCAGCTCCGCCCCCTCCCTGCCTCCAGAGCCGTCACTCCCTGTTCCTCCGATGGGCAACCGTGTCCGGGGTTCCTCCGCCCATGGAAAGGCGTGCACGCCCCTGCTCTCGTCTCTTTGTGTCTGTTTCTGTGTCTGTGTGCGCATGCGCGCCTGTCTCTGTGCTTGTATGAGGCCAGTGTATCCTGCGATCCATTACAGCCAGTTAGAGGGATCTCTTTTTAGGTTTTTCTGTTGAGGAACTCAGTTTGAAGTGCTAGTAAGGAGAGGCAAAATACATCTGCCTTTTTTGGTGCCTTTCCATTTACAGGCGTTCCTTCCTAACTGGATAATAAATATTTATTTTTTACTCCCCGGAGCTTTTAATTCAGCTGCCATCACGTCTCACACTGATCTGTGACAGCCACTGGTTCAGAGGTTACATGATGACCCTCCATTCTGAGAGTTTAAATGGGGGTGGGGGCTTCTCTGAGCATGGAGGGGTCTTCTCACATTCTTTGCTTTCCTCATCCCCAGAGACCCCAAAACAGGAAAGAAGAGCGTTTGGGGGAGCAGCTCAGATCTCCTGCTTGTTCCCCAGAGATCCAGACCAATGCAACAGGGAAACATGGCTGAAAATAGAAATCACTTCATTTTTCATTTTTACGTTTTTGTTTGCATCCGCCTTTATTGTTTTTACAAATAACTCGAGGCAGGGAACCTATCCCACATCTTTCAACCTATTTTCCTGGCAACAACCCTGTGAGGTAGGTTAGGCTGACTGGCCCAAGGACACCCAGCTGGCTTTCATGGCCAAGGCAGGACTGGAACCCATGGCCTCAGGCTTTCTAATGCAGGGCCATAACCACTAGGCCTTACTGGGTGTCCTGGGCGTTGGTTGAGAATGGTCATCATTTTTTTTTCAATTTTTTTCTTTTATTTTTAAACATTTAAAGAAAATATTAAAAAATTCTCATCCATTACGTACAGCATGTCGTTTGGTTAAAAGAGTTTTTGCATCCATATTCTCAATTACCTATACAATCACAGATTTTCCATCTAATATAACTAAATACTTCACTTTCATTGTACAACATATATTCAGTTGCGATGAATATTTTTTTTCAATAAACCTAATTCCCTTACATTCTTGATTGTCTGTTTAATAACAATATACCTTTAGATAATCACTTATCCCATTCTGAATATTTTTACAATATAAAAAAATTACCCACTATTTATATTTGTATATCACTAATTTCAATTATGTATAATCCCACCAATCATCTATCAAGTATGCTTATGTTCATTATTGTTCTTGTACGTCATACATTCAAGCAAAGATGTTATTCCTTCATTTTTCAACAAGGTATTATAAATACTCACTTCATATATATACCAATTTTTGATTACTTCCTAATTAAAATTATTTATCAACAACAGAATATCTTTATAATATATACTTAGAGTTATACATTATATCATCAATCTTCTATCAAGTATACATAAATGCATTGTTATCCTTATCCATTTTAAAACAAAAAAATCTAAATTATTCAATTCATATATATATCAGCCTTTCATTGTATCGTTATTAATCCATTTCACGACATAATTGTATTATCACTTAACTCCTTCAATTAAAACATAGGTAAAACATTTTTCTTTTCCAAGTGGAATGGTCATCATTGAAGATGGGGGGACTTCAGCTCCCAGAATTCATGCCTGTTCAGGGATTCGGGGGGCGGAACTCCACAGATCTTAAAAGTTGTGAAGGTTGAGAATATAGAGGAATACTGACATACACCAGAATCCATACAGACACACATGCATGTTTGAGGTTCTGCATCTTTAGGAAAATCAATCCCTGTTCAAGAAGGAGAAATGTAAGGATGCAAATCAGTGGTGGGTTTCAAAAATTGTTCGAACCTACTCTGTGGGTGTGGCCTCCTTTGTGGGAGTGGCTTGCCGCCCATGTGACCGGATGGGAGTGGCTTGCCGCCCATGTGACCGGATATGAAGATGCTGAGGATACTTGTCAGAACCACCTTAAATTACCTCACACACAGTACTGGCATGCATAAGAATATGATGTAAACTTGTTTTTTAAAAGGCATCTTTGGTTTGTGTTAAAACAACTTCAACACACACAATGTTCTGATTGCACCACAAACGCAGTAGTCATCCTTACCTTTCACAGAGGCACTGAGTTTTATAAACATGAGCATGATAGTGTAGAATAATCATATCCAAGGACCAGTGGTGGGTTTCAACAAATTTTAGAACCTCTTCTGTAGGTGTGGCCTGCTTTCCAGGTCCACTGGTGGAACCTCTTCTAACCGGTTCAGTAGATTTGACGAACTGGTTCTACTGAATAGGTGCGAACTGGTAGGAACCCACCTCTGATGCAAATCCACCTTCAAGGCCAGAGGTTGTGTGAAGTGAGTCTGGCTGGCAGGGCCCTTGCTCACTTTTGCAACAAGCATCTGAAGAAGGGGAGACGTATTGTTATGAAAGTGATAATCAACCCAGATCCTGACGGTTAAGATTCAGCATCTAGCAGGACCCAGGAAGATATGTTGTTCAGGAAGCTGATAATTATGAAGCTGATATGTTGTTCAGGAAGCTGATAATTAGCTAGCTACTGTAAAGCGGGAAATAAAAGGCTTTTGGGGGACATTCTGAAAGGTCACTGGTAACATGACATTGACACACACATGTTACAGGAATTCACCTGAAGTTCCCAGAATTTTAAGTGCCAACTGAGGTTAATTGTTGCCAAGTATTGTTGTCGATCACGCACATGTATTTTTGTAATTGTATTATGACGCACTTTGATAATACTCATGAGCCTTCGATTTGTGTATTTAAGTCCCACTTGTATACCTTGTAGTTATTCCCTCTCATTTTGAGAACCCTATCAGGCGCATGGTAGCTCTCGATAATACGCTCTTATCGATGAATAAAGCTTTTTGTTGTCTATAGTCTCCTGGTTTAGTTTTTTTACGTTTAAAGAAAATATATCTGGGGTATTTTTCTCAAACAATAATAAGAGGATAAATTAAAACTTGAAGGATGGCATTACTAAATTATAATTCAATATGAATGCAGGTATGTGTTAAATGTAATAAATATATTAACAATACTTCATTTGTATTAAAATTATAATAAGTAGTAGATGAAGATTGACATAACATATTGAAACATTGAATAATTAAAAAACGATGGATTAGAAGAATAAGCAAATAATGAATGATATTAATTTAAATATAGAAATGTGTTAAATCCAGTTAATAGGACCGATAATATTTTATGAAAGATGGTATAAATAAGTGTGTTTAAATAAAATGGGGATTGGCATAAAACAATATATAGAATTACTGACTACAAAAATGAAAGATGATAATTCAATATGAATATGCATATATATGTTAAGTAACAAATATGATTAATAATATCTCAGTTGTGTTATGTAGAATTTGGTGATTGATATAAAACAATATATTGAAATATTGAATAACCAAATAAGTTGAATAAGAAATAATGGAAGATTTTATTGTAATATAAATGTTTGTATTAATATTAGTTGTTTGTTAAATGCAACAAATATGATTGATAACATTTTATTCATAAGAAAAGGTATGATAATTAAGATAGGGCGATTGGTATAAAAATAACATTGAAATATTGAATAACTAAACAATGATATATTATAATTTAATATAAAGATGTGTATTACTACTAGTATTATTTAAGTTTATTAAATGAAACAAATAGGATTACTCTTAATTTTTTTGTATGATACTCAGGTACCACACTGTTCACACACTGATATGTTTATAAAAAATAAAATCATCCTCACATTCCCAACAATTATGCCTTCTCTCTGATGGGATTTGAGGTTGCTTGACTAGGAAAAGCATTTTCCCCACATCAAATATTTCTACGATTTCCCTTCTGTCATTGTGTGACGTTCCTGGTAAATGTTAACATCTGAATATTGGGGGGGAAAGGGTTCCAAATGTTGTTCACATCTAAAGAGATTTATCTCTGCTATGGACTTTCTGGTGCTTTTTTAGCTTTGATCTACTAGGAAAAGGTTTCTTGCACTCTGCACACTTGTGAGGCTGCTCTCCTGTGTGACTTTGGGTGTGGATACGAAGGGCTGAAGGTTGGGCAAAACATTTCTCACATTTCAGACATTTATATGGTTTCTCTCCTGTATGGATTACGCTGTGAATTCTAAGGGTATATGACTGAGCAAAAGCTTTACCACAGTCCAAACATTTGTAGTTTTTTTCCCCCGTGTGAGTTTTCACATGATTTCTAAGTGCTGATGAGGTACGATAAAATCTTCCACATCCGTTGCACTCATATGGCTTCTCCCCTGTGTGGGTTTTATGATGGATCCAAAGGTTTCCATTTTGAGCAAAAGATTTCCCACATTCTATGCATCTGTATGGCTTCTCTCCTGTGTGGACCCTCTGATGCCTTCCAAGGAGGTCTTTTCTGGAGAAGCATTTCCCACACTCCCCACACTTGTACGGCTTCTCTCCTGTGTGGATTCTCTGATGAATCTGAAGCAGTCCTGGCTTAATAAAAGTTTTCCCACACTCCCCACATTGATACGGATTCTCCTCTTTGTGTCTCTTCTGATGACTCCGAAGTTCATAAGAATATACAAACCGTCTCCCACATTCTGGGCATTCAAAGGGTTTCTCTCCAGTATGAATTCTCTGATGTCGCACCAGATTTCCTTTCAGAGTAAAACATTTCCCGCATTCGAGACACTTTTCGTTTTTCTCCCCTGTGTGTATTTTCACATGACACCGAAGACCTTCACTCTGGTTGAAACATTTTCCACATTCAAAGCATTTGTAAGAGTTTATTCCTGCATGAATCTTCTTATGGGACCAAAGATTTGAATTCCAAGAAAAGCTCTTCCCACATTCCCAACACTTGTAAGGTTTCTCCCCTGTGTGAATTCTCTCATGGTTTCTGAGATGGGCTTTTGTACGGAAAAACTTCCAACATTCCAGACACTGATAAGGTTTTTCTCCAGTGTGGATTTTCTGATGTGTAAGAAGTTTTGACTTTTGACCAAAGCATAAGTCACATTCTTCACATTTATAGGGGTTTAGTCTTGGGGGGCTTCTGAGATCTTTGCCGTCTTTTCCAGAGAAAGATTTCACACCATCCAAACCTTGACTGGATCCGCTTCCCACATGGGCCTTCCTGTGGGTCAAAAGGAGGGACCTGCGGGCAAAGGATTTCTCACATTCCTGACATTTGTAGGGTTTCTCCACTTTGTGCCTCTTCTGGTGATTCTGAAGTTCAGAAGAATCCACAAATCGTTTCTCACATTCTGGGTATTCATAGGGTCCCTCTCCAGTGTGAAGTCTCTGATGTTGCAACAGGATTGATTTTGAGGTAAAACATTTCCCACATTCCAGGCACTTTTCCTTTCCCCCACCTCTGTGTGTTTTCAAATGACTCCAAAGAACTGAACTGTGAGTGAAACATTTTCCACACTCAAAGCATTTGTAAGACTTTATTCCTGCATGAATCTTCACATGGGCCATAAGATTTGACATCTGAGAAAAGCTCTTCCCACATTCCAAACACTTGTAAGGTTTCTCCCCTGTGTGAATCCTCTCATGGTTTCTGAGATGGTCTTTTCTACGGAAAAACTTCCCACATTCTAGACATTGATGAGGTTTCTCTTCGTTGTGGATTTTCTGATGTCTAAGAAGGTGTGACCTTCGTCCAAAGCATAAGTCACATTCCTCACATTTATAGGGTTTTAGTATTGGGGGGTTCCTGAGATCTTTGGAGTTTTTCCCAGAGAAAGATTTTTGACCCTTCAAACCTTCACTGGATCCACTTCCCACATGGACCTTCCTGTGGGTCAAAAGGAGGGACCTGTGGGCAAAGGATTTCCCATATTCTGAGCATTCATAAGATTTTTTCGGACTCCTGCTTGTGTCTGATGGGGGATCCAAGAGTTTCCCAGGCTCCATCATCCTTTCGGGCAGCTGCTGCCTTGGGTTGATTTTCTACTATCTGTTGACAGTTGTCTTCAAGGTAAATCTTTGGTCACAATCTTTTATCTGCTGTTGGAAGGAAAAAAGAAACAGAGAAGAGTATTTCCTTTTCGGAAATGTATAGTCACAAAAGCCCACTTCACCACCTGCTCTGGGCTCCCCACAGCAAGAAAACTTTGCCAAGCTATTTATTAATAAGACAGATTGCATGGCATCCCAAGCAGAATTATTTCTGACAGGAGGCTCCAATTCACTACCAAATTCTGGACGGAGTTTGTTAGGTCCAGCGGGTCCCTGCAGGGGCTTAGCTTGGCTTTCCATCCGAGTACCAATGGGGCCCCCGAACGAGAAAACGCAATGGTGGAGCCATATTGAAGGTGTTACGTCAACCGTCAGCAGTCTAATTGGGCAGAATTGCTGCTGTTCGCTGAGATGGCATACCAGAATGCTGTGGATCGCAGCACTGGTCTAACTCCTTTTCAGGTCCCTAGCGGCATGGAGATCGTTCCCACACCTAAACTCCCTAAGGAAATCCCCCTCGTCGGTATCCCTAAATGAATGGATGGTGTCTTTGAAGGAGGGGTGGGAAGATACCGAGTGTGCCCTACGGGAAGCAGCAAAAACCTATAAAATGCAAAGCGGGTACACGCCATAGACCCCAAGAGCCGTTCCGAGTAGGGAGCAAGGTCCACCTCTTGACAAAGTACCTTAAACTAAGAACTCCCACGCAAGATGTTGGACCAAAGTTGAAAGGACCTTTCCCAATAGAGAGAATAATCAACCCGGTCTCGGTACAGCTTAAACTCACTCCACTGTTAGGGAAATTGCATCAGGTCATTCACAGAAGCCTGTTAAAACCAGCGATAAGCTCACTCATCAGACTGGTAGATCGAGCAACCCTAAAGCCCCGAGTTGTGCAGGGGGAGACACATTATGAGGTAAAGGAGATTTTAGGTTCAAGGCTGCATAGGGGACGGTTGCAGTACCTTGTGCATTGGTAGGGATACCCCCTTTCTGAAGCCACATGGCTCAAGAGCTGGGATGTAAAAACAGACAGGTTGATTAAGCAGTTTCATGATGAGTTCCCTCAAAAGCCAAAAGAGCATCCGGGGGCAGGGGGGGAGCAAAGGGGGATGAGGTGAGCCTTGACTAATTTCCTCTGCATGTTTTGCCTTGCAGGAAATAGCTCTGATTTGCCGTTTCATTCTTCTCCACAGGCAACAGCACAAGCACCCCGAAAAGGATCACTGCCGATCAGAGCAAATAAAGCTGCATAGAATTGAAATGAACGATCCTGTTTGTTATCCCAACTGGCCCCGAAAGTAATAGAAGAAAAAATAAACCAACAATCTGTGACATGGCTTAATCCTGGGGTAAACTTGATCCTACAGTTTCTGAATTGAGGTGGGGGTGGGAGCTCACTGAATACCTTCAGAAGGAAAAGGCCCAAATAAAGGATCCCCAGAATTTCAATTAAGATTTAAGATTTAGGAGGAGGCCTAAGCGCTTCAGCTTACTAAACTGTAACCCCAAGTGCATTATGGGACAAGGCCTAAACAGGAACAATCTGCACACCTCATAGCTAAAATTGTATCATTGAAACAAGACCTAGTTTGGGCTGAGAGAACATTTCCCCATAAAGGGACAGGATGAAGGTTGAGCAGGGAGACCCCCACCTCCACTTGAGTCCCCTGACAGCCTCTTTGGGCTTCAGGGCTGCATCCACCCAGCCGATGCGACTCCCCTACTCCTTAGGCTTCTGCCCAGGGTCCACCTCCAACCTCTTATAACTAATATAGATTAAACAAATTATGCACTCTGCACCTTGGCAGAAAAACCTAGTTGTTTTGCATTGCCACATAAAGATTTTTTAAAATGCTTATTTCCCAAACAAAGTTTCATTGACTCACCTTTAAAATTACAGCTTAAGAGGTCCCTGAGTCACTTGTTACCCCTCTGAGTCAAGACCAGGGATGACCCTCACTGCTGACCGGTTTATTTCTCCTTAACAGATTGGCCCCTTGTGCAGGAAGCTTCTAATCCAGCCAGGCCAAGATTTCCTAATTTTCTGAAAAGGAGTCCAGGCCAAAATTTTGTGGTTTCTGATCTAAGAATGTCCTTCTTCTCTCTGGAGTTCAGGGCCAGACCTTCACTGCTCCCCTGCAAAGAGATATAAAAAAGGCTCAGATGCTGACACAATGCTACTCTTAATCTAAAAATGACCTGGACAAGGAAGGGAAAAACAGGGTTGTTTGAGGAGGATATAAAATAATAGGAGACAGAATCTAAGATCTTGATGGGCCAAAATGGAAGAAACCAGCAGGATGAAGCCCAAGAGGGACCAATGCATAGTTGTGAGTAGGAAAACTCAAAGGAAGGTGAGAGAGATCAGAAAAGGGCTCCTCTTTCCTGCTCTTTTTGGAGGCTGCAAGGCCATAAGAATTCCAGGCATCCTGGGACCTACAGCTACTTTGGACAGAGATTTTGTAAAATACTTACAATTATGTAAGATTACCTTCTGGCCATCAGCTTCTTCTATCAGCTGTTCACAAGACCATCCTCAAAACTTCCTGAGAGTTTGTGCTTTCTAAAAGATCCACCAAGGAGGAGCTGCCACATCCCAGCCTCTCCATTGCAATGTGCTCAGTCTGGGTTAATTGCACATTGCATATCGCAAAACACCTTTTAAGGCTCCTTTTACTCCATTTTTCCAACTGCACTTGAGGGAAACGGAGGTTCAGAGGCTTCCTGTTCAAACGCACCACAGAGAGACCTTCTGAAAGTAACTTCCCCAAAAGCTTCTTCGCGTATTTCCACCCCCGTATACTCCACCGGGAAGCCTAAGCCGTGGGAGGAGGGGGCAGATCCATCCGAGGGACGGAGCCCCCTTTGTCACCCTGGAGGGAAGGGAGGGATCCGCTCCCTGCAGGCGACAATGGAGCCGGATCTCCTCGAGGAAAAGCCGGTGAGCCGAAGAGCGGGATCCGCAGCTCCCTTCCTCCTGGAGGGGGGAGGATCTCCTGGCAGGAGGGGCGGCTTGGAGGGAGAGCAGCCCCACCTGCCCCGAGCGGGATCCGGGAGCCTCTCCCGAGAGATCCAGCGCCGATCCTCCAAGGAAGAAGCGAGACGCGCGGTGGGAAGCGGAGATCCAGGCCGAGGGAGGGGAAAGACGGGGGTGGGGCTTTTGCTCCCCTATCGGGATCCGCCCCTTGGCAGCCCCAACTCCGCCCCCTCCCTGCCTCCAGAGCCTTGACTCCTTCCTTGTTCCTCCGCTGGGCAGCCGTGTCCGGGGTTCCTCTGCCCATGGAAAGAGTGTCCCTCTCTGCACGCTGAAAGGGGGGCCGTTTCTGTGTCTTCGTGTGTGCGTAAGCTGCGCTTGTATGAGGCCAGTGAGAGAGAGAGATCTCTTTTTAGGTCTTTCTGTTGAGGTATCAGTTTGAAGTGCTAGTAAGGAGAGGCAAAATACATCTGCCTTTTTGGGTACCTTTCAATTGATGAAAGAAATGTCCTTCTGGGTTCGGCTCCAAGTGGGGAAGAAGACACTGGAGACATGGAGGCTGCTTGGAAACATGGTTTATTGGTGGACAGGGCCACATGGCTTGAGCCCTGAACAGAAAAGGGGGATCACATGCTTCAATGTTGGTGGAGAAGAAGAGAAGGGAAGGCTGAGATGCTGAGTCCCTGGTTTTATGCCCTCTCTGGCCTTTGATCATGAGCTGTATTCTGATTGGTTGTCAGACTCCCATGGGGCCATGCAGGGGCAACTCTCTAGGCTGTGTTTTGAATCCAGGATTGGTTGAGCTCTCAGATGCCATGTGATGAGTTGAGTAAAGTGCCAATATTATCATGCCTTAATCCCATCCCCCTGGAGCTGAAGTGAAGAACTATTTATTATGTAAAGAAACTATCTTGGCCTTCTTAATGGCCCATTGACAAAGGGGGATGGGCAGGACGCTACAGGCAGCTATTCTGTCTTTTAAAACATGTTTCTTCCTTTTCACATCCAGAGAAATATTCTGCCTTTTCAATATTTCCTAAGATATTTCATTTTTCTGGGAGAGAGGGCTGGGTGATAACTTCCTACACCATTTACAGGTATTCCTTCCTAACTGGATAATAAATATTTATTTTTACTCCCCGGAGCTTTTAATTCAGCTGCCATCACATCTCACACTGATCTGTGACAGCCACTGGTTCAGAGGTTACATGATGACCCTCCATCCTGAGAGTTTAAATGGGGGTGGGGGCTTCTCTGAGCATGGAGGGGTCTTTTCACATTCTTTGTTTTCCTCATCCCCAGAGACCCCAAGACAGGAAAGAAGAGAGTTTGGGGGAGCAGCTCAGATTTTGCCCATAGAGCCAGACTAAAACAACAGGGAAACATGGCTGAAAATAGAAATCATTTCATTTTTACGTTTTTGTTTACATCCGCCTTTATTATTTTTACAAATAACTCGAGGCAGGGAACCTATCCCACATCTTTCAACCTATTTTCCCGGCAACAACCCTGTGAGGCAGGCTAGGCTGAGAGAGTGACTGGCCCAAGGTCACCCAGCTGGCTTTCATGGCCAAGGCAGGACTGGAACCCATGGCCTCAGGCTTTCTAATGCAGGGCCATAACCACTAGGCCTTACTGGGTGTCCTGGGCGTTGGTTGGGAATGGTCATCATTGAAGATGGGGGGGCCTTCAGCTCCCAGAATTCATGCCTGTTTGGGGATTCGGGGGGCGGAACTCCACAGATCTTAAAAGTTGTGAAGGTTGAGAATATAGAGGAATTCTGACATACACCAGCATCCATACAGACAAACATGCATGTTTGAGGCTCTGCATCTTTAGGAAAATCAATCCCTGTTCAAGGAGAAGCAGAAATGTAAGGATCCAAACCCAAGTTCAAGGCCAGAGGTTGTGTGAGGTGAGTGTGGCTGGCAGGGCCCTTGCTCACTTTTGCAACAAGCATCCGAAGAAGGGGAGACATATTGTTATGAAAGTGATAATTAACCCAGATCCTGACGGTTAAGATTCAGCATTTAGCAGGACCCAGGGAGTGTGACCTTTCTGCTGCACCCCTTACCCCATGGAAGAGCCCTTTCTGGAAGGCCATGCTGTTGCAGAAATGAGACCAGAAATGAGATCTTTGTCGAAGGGAAAGGTTTATTGCGCAAGGTTCAGCAGCGATAGCTCAAGCAGAATCTGAACCCCAGAAGGGCAGATGGTTACAGGTTTTTATACTTTATCAGGCAGGATATTGATCATTCTCCTAAATACACATTCTTCACATTCACGTATGCCTCATACACATTAACCCCTAGTGACAGGATATCTTGATTGCCTTACGAGGATTAGAATCTTACCAATTTCCTGCCTAAACCTAGTCAGGTAGATAGGGTATTTAATCCCCTGTGGAATGGATAAGGCATTCTTGTCCGGCTTAACTTTACATTTTATGTTAACCCTTTACTTTAATGCAGCCTCCCCCCCCCCCCATCTTCTGGAAGGCTTTAGAGATTCCCTCCCCAATGTCTGGGACAGGGGAAGGCTGGGAATGGAGGGTTGGAGATTGTGGTGTGTGTGTGTCTGTGTGTGCAAGGGAGTGTGTGTGATTCTTTTTGGTTCTCTTGGTTTTGGTTTTATTTTTGTTGTGGAAACCACCACCACCCCAACCTCCCAAGTTGTGTCTCACAAGAAGGCCGGACACAAAAGTCAAAGGGACGGAGAAATGTTTTCCCAACAAATAAGTCAGAGCCAAGGTGGCGCAGAGGTTAAATGCAGCACTGCAGGCTACTGCTAGATCAGCAGTTCAGCGGTTCAAATCTCACCGGCTCAGGGTTGACTCAGCCTTCCATCCTTCCGAGGTGGGTAAAATGAGGACCCAGATTGTTGGGGGCAATATGCTGACTCTCTGTAAACCGCTTAAAGAGGCCTGAAAGGCCTATGAAGCGGTATATAAGTCTACTGCTATTGCTATAAGTCACTCTGTGGGTGAGATTTTAAGTTTCTAAATGTGATAATGAATAAGCACCAGTGGTCCTTGACCTAATGGAATCTGCCCATTATGGGTCTGGGTCATAGGTCCCATTTGGGGATGTGTCCATCATAACTTCCAATGGTCGTAAGGTGATGGCTGCCTGTGGTGAACCCCATGGCTGCCTCTGCCCTCCAGCTGTGCCTGATGAGCCCTGCGCTGAAAGGGGGGACCGACCCAATCTGAGCCTCTCCCACTTGAGTTGAGAAGGGAAGGAAACAGCCCCACACAGGAAGGGCCACAAATTATGAAACCCCCTTTGTTGGCAGGAGGAGCTGGAGGCTCACAGAGGCACATGGGGGGTGTGGGAGGAAGAAAAGCCTCCATGAGACCTGAGGAGCATCCGGGTACCAGGCACCTCTGGGGAACCAGGTGTCAGAATCAAGGGGCTCACAGGGGGCTCCGCCCTGTGCTTGGAGGAGGTTTCTGGCCCTGAAGTAACCAATAGGAGTCAGGCTGATCCCAGCTCAGGAATGGTGTCATAAAGGACATTTTTATGGGGTCAAGAGGGAAAAGGCCACTTCCAAGGTAAAACAGCTAGACAAACATTGTGCTGTGTTGGGCTGAGGAGATGCCATTCCATGGAGGATGGAGGAGAGAATTAACCAGGGTTAAAGGCAAACGAGGAGTTAAGGTAGGTCCTCTTTAGTGAGGTTCAGGAATCCCACAAAAAGATCTCATTAAACGTACATTACTTCAAGTGATATTTTAATGAAAAATAGATATATTGGGTTTGGACTGATGGAAATAAGCAAATAAAATATTTAATGTCACATGATTTAGGAATAATAATGTAATATCTCAGTAAAGAGTCAGAATAGACTTAAAGAAATGTAAATTTATGGTTAAATCCACAAGTGTGCATACAGTGGCCTTAACTGCACACACAACAGCCTCACGGTAACTGAATTTGGGGGTCCCATGAAACGCAACTTGGTGTCAATTTACAATTTGCAATAAATAAACCACATCTTTGAAAGTAGCACTTCTTGTGACTTACAATGTGTGTCCTGAGTATGATGCGGTTCATTTAATTCTGGGTGTGTCAGTCAAGAGCAGGGATCCCTCCAAATCCCAGCCCTAGACATTTCTTCTAAAGTTCCCCTTTGAATGCAACACAGGGAGACAAAGTGGTCCAGGGAGGGAGGATGGAGCCCAAAGAATTGGGATGGCAGCTGTTTGTAAACAACTGGCCTCCTGTCCGTTTTAAAGGGCATCACACACAGAGCTAAAAAAAACAACCAAGATTCTGACTAAACACTATGGCACAATTTGACTGCCCTCTTGAGGTTTTTGACATCCTGCCAATCCAAACCCTGAAAACAGTCCTCTTGATTATTTTGAAGAATAATTTTATTAAGGATTGTATTTGCAGATCCAACAAAGAAACAATACAAGTATTGGTGTGTGTGTGTCTGTGTACATAAAAAGGACAATGTGAAAAAAATCCCTCCAAAAATGATAAGAAAAATAAACTTCCTCTTCATCTTTAGCAACCATACACAACATCAACACTTTATCCTTAAATTAAAAAGAAAAACTGATGCATCTTCATTCCATCCTCACCCAATTATCTCCTCTCTTAATCTTCAGTTCTCCTTATTTATCAACAAAGTCTAGTAAGAATTGGTAAAAATACCTGGGTGCCTTCACTTACAACTGTAGCAACCTATGTGTCAGCGTTCCAAATATCATCCAAAATTTGATAAATCAGAGTCCAAGGCAGAGCTTTCCTCAAACTTCCAATTTCTTAAGAGAGACATGTTGGCACATCTGTGGAAAACCCGAATCTGAAAACTTCCCGTGTTTTCCCACCCAGTGTTAAGTTCATGATCTTGTCCCCACACCCACCAGTCCATCACATGGTCCAATCTTCCACTGCCATGCTGGCATTTCCACCCATCCAGTGCCGGTCAGGCTCCGAGGTGTAGATGACCTTGACTTCTAGAAGGATTTTTTTTTATTTTGACAACAACACATTCTATTCCTTACTATTTCCCCTCCCAATTACCCACTAATGAAAAAAAAACATAATAGTGTGTGACAGGCCAAAGATTTAAAAAGGAACCAGTTGCAGGCCTGACAGTATGACTGGAAATCCATTCCATGTTTTGGTCCTAAGCAAAGGATTTCCTGTTCTCTGCAAAACAATATAACTATTCCCCACATAAATTACTAATGCGGCTTTGTGAGCAAATCAACCTCACACTCCCAACACTTATGCCCTTTTGCCTCATTGTCTTCTCTCTGATGGGATTTGAGGTTGCCTGACTAGGAAAAGCATTTCCCCCACATCAAATATTTCTTCGATTTCCCTTCAGTCATTGTGTAAAGTTCCTGGCAAATGTTAACATCTGAATATAGAAAAAAAAAGGCTTTCCAATGTTGTTCACAACTGAAGAGATTTATCTCTGCTATGGACTTTCTGGTGCTTTTTTAGCTTTGAATTACCAGCAAAAGGTTTCTTGCATTCTGCACACTTGTGAGGCTACTCTCCTGTGTGACTTCGGGTGTGCATGTGAAGTGCTGAAGGTTGGGCAAAACATTTCCCACATTCCAGACATTTATATGGTTTCTCTCCAGTGTGGATTCGTTGATGCTTCACAAGAGACACTTTTTGTGAAAAACATTTATTGCACTCTGAGCATTTGTGAGGTTTCTCTCCTGTATGGATTCGGCTGTGAACTCTAAGGGCAGATGACTCAGCAAATGCTCTCCCACAGTCCAAACATTTGTGATTTTTTTCCCCCGTGTGAATTTTCAAATGATTTCTAAGGGTTGATGAGGTACGATAAAATCTTCCACATTCATTGCATTGATATGGCTTCTCCCCTGTGTGGGTTTTATGATGTGTCCAAAGGACTCCCATTTGAGCAAAACATTTTCCACATTCTGCGCATCTGTACGGCTTCTCTCCTGTATGGACCCTCTGATGGGTTGCAAGGTGTTGTTTTTGGGAAAAGCATTTCCCACACTCCCCACATTTGTAGGGTTTCTCCCCCCTGTGGATTCTCTGATGAACCTGTAATGCTCCTGGCGAAAAAAAACTTTTCCCACACTCCCCACATTGATTCGGATCCTCCTCTTTGTGCCTTTTCTGGTGACTCCGAAGTTCATAAGAATACACAAATCGTTTCTCACATTCTGGGCATTCATAGGGTCTCTCTCCCGTGTGACGTCCCTGATGTCGCATCAGAGTTGATTTCGACATAAAACATTTCCCACATTCGAGGCACTTTTCGTTTTTCTCCCCTCTGTGTGTTTTCCAATGACTCCGAAGACCTGAACTCTGGGTGAAACATTTTCCACACTCAAAGCACTTGTAAGATTTTATTCCTGCGTGAGTCTTCTCATGGGCCCAAAGACTTGAGTTCTGAGAAAAGCTCCTCCCACATTCCCAACACTTGTAAGGTTTCTCCCCTGTGTGTATTCTCTCGTGGTTTCTGAGAATGGCTTTTTCACGGAAAAAAATCCCACATTCCAGACATTGATAAGGTTTCTCTCCAGTGTGGATTCGCTGATGTGTACGAAGGCTTGGCTTATGAGCAAAGGATAAGTTACATTCCTCACATTTATAGGGTTTTAGTGTTGTGGGGCTCCTAAGATCTTCGTTATTTTTTCCAGAAAAGGATTTTTGACCCTTCAAATCTTGACTGGATCCACTCCCCATATGGACCTTCCTGTGGGTCGAAAGGAGGGACCCATGAGCAAAGGATTTCCCAGATTCTGAGCATTCATAGGATTTTTTCGGACTCCTGCTTATGTCTGATGGGGGATCCAAGAGTTTCCCAGGCTCCATCATCCTTTTGGGCGGCTGCTGTCTTGATTTTCTACCCTCTGTTGTCTTCAAGGTAAATCTTTGGTCACAATCTTTTATCCACTGTTGGAAGGAAAAAAGAAGAGTATTTCCTTTTTGGAAATGTAGAGAGTCACAAAATCTCTAGAAGGAAAACACTTATGCTGTTGTGTTCATTAAGTGATTTTGGGGAAGTTGTTAAGTGAAGGCAGACGCAGGGAAGAGGTGGAGGGGTGCCTGAAGGGGGTGACCCTGCCCAGTGTCACTGCTGCCACCCAGAAATGTGCCCTTAATCCCCAGACTGGAGGCCTCTGCAGCCTTCGTGCCATCCTCCAAGCCGCCTGTTCCATGTTGTTTCCAAGCAACGTGTCCCAAAGCATCTCTAAGCTTCTCCAGGAACCCCTCAAGTCAAATGCAGACTCTGCTGGGACTCCGATGGCCTCTCTCCCCCACAAGACAAAGCCGTGCTTCTCACCTGGGACTTCATCCACTCAATGACCAGTGAAATTATTACACTAATTGAGCAAAGCCATCACGTGATACCTCACATAATGACCACTTTGCTAAACAAGCGAGATTCCAATTCCATTGGTAGTTATAAGTCGAGGACTACCTACAGGCACCCCAAAAGATTAAGGCATCACGGAAGCCAAAGAGGAGGAAAGAGAGTTGAGGTGAATGTAAGCAACCCATTTTTTCTTCCCTTTTCTGATTATTCCACTTACGAGCTCCATCCCATCATGACTCCTTCATCCTGGCTTCCTTGTGACACATTGGCTCTCCCTGCATGGATCCCTTTCACGGCTCAGTCTCTTCCTCTCCTTTGTGCTGTTTGTGTGCTGTTTAAAACTGCCACCTATCTCATCGAGGGGCTGCTCCAGGCTTCAACTTCTCCAACAAAGCCATGACTCCAAGCAGAAAGGGCATTTCAGTTGCTTAAAAACCTTGTGCCTGGCCAGAAGACAGTTCTGGTGGCCCAAGATGAAAAAAGGAAGTCAAGGACTATATTAAAAGAGCCAATTTCATTTTTCCAATAAAGCTTTTGTGATGGATCTATTACTTGGAATCCTGACATTTAGAAGACCACACAGGAAAGGAGGATGGGGAAATGGCTCCGATTTGCCGTTTCATTCTTCTCCAGAGGCGACAGCACAGGCACCCTGAAAAGGATCATTGCCGATCAGAGGAAGTAAAGCTACACAGAGCTCCCCAAAATTGAAATGAAGGATCCTGTTTGTTATCCCAACTGGCCCCGAAAGCTATAGAAGAAAAATAAATAAACCAACAATCTGTGACATGGCTTAATCCTGGGCTAAATTTGTTCCTAAAGTTTCTGAATTGGGGTGGGGGCTCACTGAATACCTTCAGAAGGAAAAGACCCAAATAAAGGATCTGCAATAAAGGATCTAGAGAATTTCAATTAACGTTTAACCTTTAGGAGAAGGCCTAAGCGCTTCAGCTTACTAAACTGTAACCCCAAGTGCATTATGGGACAAGCCCTAAACAGGAACAATCTGCACACCTCATAGCTAAAATTGTATCGTTGAAACAAGACCCAGTTTGGGCTGAGAGGACATTTCCCCATAAAGGGACAGGATGAAAGTTGAGCAGGGACAGCCCCACCTCCACTTGAGTCCCCAGGCAGCCTCTTTGTGCTTCAGGGCTGCATCCACCCAGCCGATGTGACTCCCCCACTCCATAGCCTTCTGCCCAGGGTCCACCTCCAACCTGATCAAGAGTGCCTTCTTATAACTAATATAAACAAATTATGCCTTCACTCTGCACCTTGGTAGAAAAACCCAATTTCATTGCATTGCCAAATAAAGATTTTTTAAAAACATATTTTCCAAACCAGGTTTCATTGACTCACCTTCAAGAGGTCTCTGGGCCACTTGTTACCCCTCTCAGTCAAGGCCCGGGATGACCCCTCACTGCTGACCAGTTTGATTTCTCCTTAACTGATTGGTCCTTTGTATAGGAAGCTGCTTCTCAAACCAGGACACAATTTCTTAATTTTCTAAAACGGAGTCCCGGCCAAAATTTTGTGGTTTCTGATCCAATAACGTCCTTCTTTTCTCTAGAGTTAATCTATAAACGACCTGGATGAGGAAGGGAAAAATAGGGTTGTTTGTGGATGTTACAAAATGGAAGAAACCAGCAGGATGAAGCCCAAGAGGGACCAATGCATAGTTGTGAGTAGGAAAACTCAAAGGAAGGTGAAAGGAATCAAAGGGGGGAAGGGCATCAATGAAAGGGGCTGCTCTTTCCTGCTCTTTTTGGAGGCTGTAAGGCCATAAGAATTCCAGGCATCCTGGGACCTACAGCTACTTTGGACAGAGATTTTGGAAATATTTACAATTATGTAAGACGACCTTCTGGCCATCAGCTTCTTCTATCAGCTGCTCACAAGACTTCCTGAAAATTTGTGCTTTCCAAAAGATCCACCAAGGAGGAACTGCCAGGTCCCAGCCTCCCCACTGCAATGAGCTCAGTCCGGGTTAATTGCATATTGCATATCGCAAAACACCTTTTGAGGCTCCTTTTACTCCATTTTTGCAACTGCACTTGAAGGAAACGGAGGTTCAGAGGCTTCCTGTTCAAACGGACCACAGAGAGACCTTCTGAAAGCGACCTCCTCAAAAGCTTCTTCACTTATCCCCCCGTATCCCCGCCCCGAGAAGCCTAAGCCGTGCGAGGAGGGGGCAGATGCAGCCCGGGGACGGAGCCCCTTCTGTCCCCCTGGAGGGAAGGGAGGGATCCGCTCTCTGCAGGCAACAATGGAGCCAGATCTCCCCGAGGAAAAGCCGGCGAGCCGAAGAGCGGGATCCACAGCTCCCTTCCTCCCGGCGGGGGGAGGATCTCCTGGCAGGATGGGCGGTTTGGAGGGAGAGCAACCCCACCTGCCCCGAGCGGGATCCGGGAGCCTCTCCCGAGGGATCCAGCGCAGATACTCCAAGGAAGAAGCGGGACTCGCATTGGGAAGCGGAGATCCAGGCCGAGGGAGGGGAGAGACGGAGGCGGGGCTTCTTCTCTCTCGAGGGATCCGCCCCTTGGCAGCCCCAACTCCGCCCCTCCCTGCCTCCAGAGCCTTGACTCCTAGTTACTCCGCTGGGCAGCCGTGTCCGGGGTTCCTCTGCCCATGGAAAGAGTGTCCCTCTGCACGCTGAAAGGGGGGCCGTCTCTGTGTCTCTGTGTGTGCGTGTGTTGCGCTTGTATGGGGCCAGTGAGAGAGATGTCTTTTTAGGTCTTTCTGTTGAGGAACTCAGTTTGAAGTGCTAGTAAGGAGAGGCAAAATACATCTGCCTTTTTTGGTACTGTTGGAAGTTATCACCCAGCCCTCTCCCAGAAAAATATTTAATATCCTAGGAATTATTGAAAAGGCAGAATATGTATCTGGATGTGAAAAGGAAGGAACATATTTTAAGAGAGAATAGCTCCCTGTAGTTTCCTGCCCCCACCCACTTTGTCAATGGGCCATTAAGAAGGCCAAGCCAGTCCCTTTACATAATAAAGAGTTCTCCCCCTTCAGCTCCAAGGTGATGGGATTAAGGCATGATAATACTGGCCTTTTACCCAACTCCCCACATGGCATCTGAGAACTCAACCAAACCTAGATTCAAAACCTAGAGAGTTGCCCCTGCATGGCTCCCTGGGAGTCTGACAACCAATCAGAATACAAGCTTAAGATCAAAGGCCATAGAGGGCATAAAACCAGGGACTCTGCTTCTCTTCTCCACCAACATTGAAGCATGTGATCACCTTTTCTGTTCAGGGCTCAAGCCATGTGATCCTGTCCACCAATAAACCATCTTTCCAAGCAGCCTACATGTCTCCAGTGTCTTTTTCCCCATTTGGAGCCGAACCCAGAAGGACATTTCTTCCAACACCGCCTTTATTGTTATTACAAATAACTCAAGGCAGGGAACATATCCCACATCTTTCAACTATTTTTCGGACAACAACCCTGTGAGGCAGGCTAGGTTGAGAGATTGACTGGCCCAAGGTGACTGGACCAGCGTTTCGTGCTCCTTCGGCATTTAGTCATGCTGACCACATGACCACAAATACATCTTCAGACAGCGCTGGCTCTTTGGCTTTGAAACGGAGATGAGCACTGCCTCCTACAGTCAGGAACAACTAGCACATATGTGCGAGGGGAACCTTTACATTTAATGTCTCTAGTAATTTACTTGTGCTGCTGCTTTGTGAGCCAAACCTCCTAACACTTCAGAGATGTATGCACTTCTGTTTGATGATGTACTCCCTGATTGAATTTGAGGTTATGTGACTAGAAAAGGTATTTTCCCCAAACCAAACAATTGTAGGATTTCTCTTCTGTCACGGTGTGAAGTCCCTGGTGAAGGGTAATGTAGGAAGTTATCACCCAGCCCTCTCCCAGAAAAATGAAATATTCTAGGAAATATTGAAAGCGCATAATATTTCTCTGGATGTGAAAAGAAAGAAACATGTTTTAAAAGACGGAATAGCTGCCTGCAGCTTCCTGCCCATCCCCCTTTGTCAATGAGCCATTAAAGCCTGAGCTAGTCCACTTTACATAATAAAGAGTTTTCCCCTTCAGCTCCAGGGTGAAGGGATTAAGGCATGATAATATTGGCACTTTGTCCAACTCCCCAAGTGTGGGAAATGCTTCTCCACAAAACAACACCTTGGAAGGCATCAGAGGGTCCACACAGGAGAGAAGCCCTACAGATGCGGAAAATGTGGCAAAGGTTTTGCTGATAAGGATGGACTTTGGAGACATCATAACATCCACACAGGGGAGAAGCCATATCAATGCAACGAATATGGAAGATTTTTTTTTTCCGGTTCAAAAGTTTTATTTCTTTTAAAACAAACATTTCATCATTCCTCAATCAGTAAGACATCGAAGTAAAAAAATTTGTGTGTCAAAATAGTTCTAGTTTACCACCAAATTCTTGTCTAGCCTAATGTATACCCCTCCCTCCCTCTCCCCCAACCTCCCTCCTCCTTCCCCCCCCCCGCCCGACTTCCCAGAACCCGTACATGGTATGGATTTTTAACAAACACAGTCTAAAATCTATTGAGAAAAAAGAAATAAAGAAATTAATGACATTCTACATTGACCTTAGCTTCTTCTTGCTGAACTAACTTTAAACAATTTAAATCATTTCTGATCTTAAGCATAGGCTAACTGGAATTTCTTGATCCTGTATTTATTTTGTATATAGTCAATCCATTTTTTCCAGTCTCGTTTATATCTCTCATTTGAGTGATCTTTAAGATATGCCGATATTTTAGCCATCTCGGCTAAGTTTGTAACTTTGAATGTCCATTCTTGAGTTGTAGGCAAGTCTTCCTTCTTCCAGTATTGCGCCACCAACAGTCTTGCTGCCGTTATTAGGTGCAGAATCAAGTTAGTCTCTACTACTGTAAAGTCAGTACATATACCTAGTAAGAATAACTGAGGAGTAAACTTTATCCTTCTTTTAAAGATATTTTGCATAATCCACCATATTTTTATCCAGAATGCCTTAACCTTTTGGCAGGTCCACCATATATGATAATATGTAGCATCGAGAGAACCACACCTCCAACATTTAGGCTGTACATTCAGATACATATAAGCCAGCTTTTTAGGATCTAAATGCCATCTATAGAACATCTTATAAAAATTTTCTCTCAGATTTTGAGCTTGTGTGAATTTCACATTTGTTACCCATATTCTTTCCCATGGTTCCAACATTATTGGTTCTTCAATATTTTGAGCCCACTTTATCATACAATCTTTAACTAATTCTGTTTCCGAATTCCAATGTGGAAGATTTTATCGTACCTCATCAGCCCTTAGAAGTCATGTGAAGATTCACACAGGGGAAAAAAACTACAAATGTTTGGACTATGTGAAAGCATTTGCTCATTCATCCCGCTTTAGAAGTCACAGTCGAATCCATACAGGAGGGAAACCCCACAAATGCTCAGAGTGTGATAAATGTTTTTCACGGAAAGATTCTCTTGTGATGCATCAACGAATCCACACTGGGGGGAAAAATGTCTGCAATCTGGGAAATGTTTTGCCCAACCTTCAGAACTTTGCAGAAATCACGCAGGAGACTGGCATCACAAGCGTGCAGAGAGTGAGAAATTTTTCATTGTAAATCAGAACTAAAAATGTACCAGAAAGTCCATAGCAGAGATAAATCTCTTCCGTTGGGAACAAGGCGGGAACAAAAATCACACTTTACCGTTCATCAGCAATTTCACACAGTGAGAAGAGGGAAATCCTACAATAGATAATTAAATTATAGAGGTTTTTCTTTTAGGGTTGATGTTGAATTTGCTGGCTGAGGATGAAGAGGGAAAGTTTATTTTTTCTATTATGTTTTTGGAAGGGTTTGTTTCTCTTTTCACCTTGTCTTTTTCATGTATTCGCCGACATATATTTGTATTATGTTTCTTTGTTTGATCTCTGTACAACATCCTTACTAAAATTATTGTTCAAAATAATCAAGAGAACTGTTTTCAGGATACGGGCTGGGAGTTCAAAAAAGTCAAGATGGCCGATAGATTGTGCCATGCTTTGCAGTCAAAGTCCTGCTGGTTTTTAGCTTTATATGTGATGCCCTTTAAAACAGCCGCCATCTTGATTCTTTTGACTCCATCTTCTCTAGATGGACACTGCTGACTTCCAGGGTGGAATCAAAAGGAATAGATTTCAGAGGAACTTTAGGGAAAATGTCCTGGAGATTTGGATGGACTCCTGCTCCTAAAGGTAGATCATTGGTGGCTACCTACATGTGCCTGACACACTCATGATTAATTGGACCACATCTTACTTAGAACATATAGCTCACCGGAAGTACGACTTTGAATTATGTATACTATATACTATACTAGTGGCTGTTATAGACCAGTCTAAGACCTGAAGATACCTGAATTTTAAAAAAATCCCAAGGGTTAAAATAAAATGTTTACCATCCACTTAAGAGAGAACACCAACAAAGTCTTCAAGCAGCTGCCAAAAAAGCCAGCTGTAGATTGCTGGGACTCACCGGCACTTTGAAGTGCAGCTTAGAGGTTGGTTCCAACTGTATCAGAGATGAAACACAGGCCAGATGTCCCCCCAGAGAAGCTGCCTTTATTAAGAGGCACTCAAAGGCCTTTCCCACCTGCCTCCCTCCTGAGGGTTAGATATGGAGGTCGTGGGTGAAGGCTGTAGAAAGCCAAAGGCTCAAAGCTCCTAGGAGATCTCTGCTTTGACTGTTGAATGTCCTTCTGGGTTCAGCTCCAAGTGGGGAAGAAGACACTGGAGACATGGAGGCTGCTTGGAAAGATGGTTTATTGTTGGACAGGGCCACATGGCTTGAGCCCTGACCAGAAAAGGTGATCACATGTTTCAATGTTGATGGAGAAGAAGAGAAGGGCTGAGGAAGGGGCTTGCTAGGCTTTTTATACCCTGTTCAGTCCCACCTCTCTGTTTCCTGTTCCTGTGTAAGAAATGTATTCTGACTGGTTGTCAGACTCCCATGGTGCCATGCAAGGGGCTACTCTCTAGGCTGTGATGAGTTCCCAGATGCCTTGTAGTCAGTTGAATAATATCCCTTCCCCCTACAGCTGCAGTGAGGAGAAGTCTTTATTATGTAAAGTGGGCTAGCCGGGCCATCTTAATGGCCCATTAGCTGGGGATGGGCAGAAAGCTATAGGCAACTATTGTCTTTTAAAACATGTTTCTTTTCACATCCAGAGAAATATTCTGCCTTTTCAATATTTCCTAGGATATTTCATTTTTCTGGGAGAGGGCTGGATGATAACTTCCCACAGACCAACCAGCCCCAGTCCAGCCCAGGAATGGATGAGGTTTCAGTCTCAATGGATGGTGGGAAGAGAAGCTCCATGGACTGAGATAACAGGGGCTCTTTGGCCAGACATAAGGTGGGGCAGCAACACCGTTGTTAAGTGAATCTCTGGCTTTCCCATTGATTTTGCTTTTCAGAAGGTCACAAAAGGTGATGACCCTGGGATACTGCAACCTTCATCAATAGAAACAAGTTGTTAAGCATCTTAATGTCAATCACATGTTCATGGGGGTCCTGAAATGGTCACAAGTGTGATAAATGGTCATAAGTCACTTTTTTCAGGGCAATTGCAACCTTGAAAAGACACTAAATGAAGTTGTTGCAAGTCGAGGACTACCTGTGCTTGTAGTGGCCCAATGAGAACAAGCAAGAGATCTGGGCTGCTCCCAAAAACTCCACTCCTTCCTTTCCCAGGGGCTCTGCCGATTGGGAGATGATCAACCCAAAGAGGGCGAGATTGCAGGAAACTCACCCAGGCTCATGGTCTTCAGAGACACCCCCCCCCCCCCAAAATCAATTTAAATTCTCACCATGGAGGATCATGATGTAACCTTTGCACCAGAGGCTACTACAGATCAGTATAAGACTTAATGATCGCTGAGAGTAAAATTAAGCATGTACTATCCAGTTAGTTGGGATCACCAAACCAGTTTTCTAGCAGGAAGGAAAAAAGGCGACAGAAGATGGCTGGGACTTCCTGGCCCTTTGAACCGAGTTTTCCTTAACATAAAATAAACTGAAAAGGGGGAATCTCTCTTTTGGCCTCTCTGCCTGCCCTCATCACCCAGGTCCTTTCTGGAATATTTCTTGGCAAATGGACAAGCACTTTTAAAAAAAAAGTTTCTTTGTGAACATCTTGAAAAGTTCCCGCTTAGCTTAATGGCCCAGTTTTGGCTACACACAATATCACAAACACACAGAGACTGGAAGAAGCTTCGGAGAACGTGGTCCGGGGTGGAAAGGGAGATTAGAGGGGAGGGGCGAAGGGAGAAGAAGAGGGGGAGGCCAAGGGGCGGGGCTGAAAGGCGAGGGGCGGGGCTCGAGGGGATAATATTACCCGCCTCACCGCCTTGCCCCCCCTCCCAAGCTGAACATCCGGTTCCTGCCACGTGTTCCGCTTCTTGCTTGGAGGGTCGGCGCTGGATCCCCCGGGAGAGGCTTCTGGATCCCACTCAGGTAAGGCTGTTCTCCCTCTAGCCAGGAGATCTCCTGCCCCCCAGGAGGAAGAGAGCTGCGGATCCCGTTCTTCCGCTCTCAGGGTTTTCCTCGGGGAGATCCGGCGTTGCCTGCAGGGAGCGAATCCCCCCCTTCCCTCCAGGGGGGCAAAGGGGGGAGACTGTCCCTGGGCTGGATCTGCCCCCACCTTGCCCGGGCAAAGCTATCCTGGGGGGATCCGTGAAGGAGCTTTGGGGGAGGTTGCTTTCAGAAGATCTCTGTGGTCTGTCGGAGCGCGAGGTCTCTGAGCATTGCATATCTCGGAAGGCCCGTTGCAGGAACGGAGGAAACGGAGCTTTGGAGCATTTCTTGAGATTCGTAGTGTGGCATTAAAACGCCCCGACCTCGTTTCAATGGGGTGGGGAGAGTTGGG